>NC_056431.1:75557142-75591665 GCF_018296145.1 Oncorhynchus tshawytscha | reverse complement strand
CAGTCCAGTTCATTTATTATGTTTACCAGTTCATTGATTATGTGTTTACCAGTCCATTTCCATGTAAAAAACCTTTTGGGGTTCTACCTGGAACCAACAGGGGGTTCTTTGGGGGCAGCCAAAAGACCTTTTTAGGTGCTAGATGGCCATTACATTAGATAGGAAATATTCTTCAAGTTATGGACCTCGTGTTCTTTCAGTTACTCCATTCCAACGAGACTCTCTTTTCGACTGCTCTCTGTGTGTGTTTCTGTGTGTCAGTCTAGCGTTTGGGAGCTGCAATGGTCTAGTGGTGGTGGACTACATTCAGAAGACCATCCTGATGTGTGTGAGCACGTTGGACCTGTACGGAGCCGCTGACCCTACCAACGCCTCACACGTTCCCACGCAAAACAGGCAGTCCACTCAGGTAGGGAACACGTGTTCCTCGCACATACAACACACACACACACAAATACAATGCATATACTGTACACATAAATGTACAGTAATCACATGTACTGGTATAGCCCACACACATGGACATACTGAATCAACAATTTCTCCCTCTCTCTACATCTCTGTCTCTCTTTCTCCCATTTTCTTTATCTTTCTGGTATCTGTCATGACCTCACTCTCCATTTCTGTCTTAATCTTATCTCAGTTGTCCTTTCTTTCTTTTCCTGTCTCTTCTCCTGACCTCTGTCTCTTCTCCTGACCTCTGTCTCTCTCCTGACCTCTGTCTCTTTCTCCTGACTCCTGTCTCTTCTCCTAACCTCTCTGTCTCTTCTCCTAACCTCTCTGTCTCTTCTCCTAACCTCTGTCTCTTCTCCTAACCTCTCTGTCTCTTCTCCTAACCTCTGTCTCTTCTCCTAACCTCTCTGTCTCTTCTCCTAACCTCTCCGTCTCTTCTCCTAACCTCTCCGTCTCTTCTCCTGACCTCTCCGTCTCTTCTCCTGACCTCTCCGTCTCTTCTCCTGACCTCTCTGCCTCACTACAATACATAAACAAAACACACCACCATTCACAAACAACCACGTGAGGTGCATGTGACCGGCTGCATACCACGGTGGCGTCATGTGCGTGTTGTGGTTCTTTCAGTCACTTTTGATTGAGCACTACTCTTAGATAAGACCTACCGTAGCATATCTTAGACCAGGGTTCACCAAACTGTTGGCCGCCGGCCCAATTTGGCCTGCGGGTGATCTTATTTGGCACCCCCCAAAAAATACATTTATAGGGTGGAAGTAAGACTGTGAAAACAACAGAAAATCAGGTCCAAATATTTTTTATTTGGAAAATGTTTTCAAAGTATTCCCACACATTATGGAGAGGTATACAGTATCAGTCAAATCATTCAGGGTTTTTCTTTATTTTTACTATTTTCTACGTTGTAGAATACAAGTGAAGACATCAACACTATGAAATAACACATATGGAATCTTGTAGTAACCAAAAAAGTGTTAAACAAATCAAAATATATTTTCTATTTGAGATTTTTCAAAGTAGCCAATTTGCAAATCTCCCCCCGAGGTTGAATCTATACTGAAGAAAAATGTCAAAGCAAAATGCAACAATTTCAACTACTGGCTTACAATTCATGTAAGGACATCAGTCAATAGTAATATTCATTAGGCCCTAATCTATGGGTTTCACATGACTGGGCAGGGGTACAGCCATGGGTGGTCCTGGGAGGGCATAGACCCACCCACTTGGGAGCCAATCAGCTCCAGCCAATCAGAGTTTTTCCTCCCTCCCCCTCAATTTATTTACTGTTCTGAGTTGATCTTTTGGGTTTAGAGCCTGGGCTTCTCCACTATACACTAACTGGGTTTCTGCTTGCCTTCACTTTCCTTTTCACTCTGGGCCTTGTGTTCTTCTCTCTCTCTCTTCCTCCTCCTCTTCCTCCTCCTCCTCCCTCCTCCCTCCCTCTTGGTGTCTATGGCTGCTGGTATGGGCATGTGTTCTTCTCTCTCTCTCCTCCTCCTCTTCCTCCCTCCTTCCTCCCTCCCTCTTGGTGTCTATGGCTGTTGGTATGGGCATGTGTTCTTCTCTCTCTCCCTCCTCCTCTTCCTCCTCCTCCCTCCTCCCTCCCTCTTGGTGTCTATGGCTGCTGGTATGGGCATGTGTTCTTCTCTCTCTCTCCCTCCTCCTCTTCCTCCATCCTTCCTCCCTCCCTCTTGGTGTCTATGGCTGCTGGTATGGGCCTTGTGTTCTCTCTCTCTCTCTCCCTCCTCCTCTTCCTCCTTCCTCCCTCTTGGTGTCTATGGCTGCTGGTATGGGCCTTGTGTTCTTCTCTCTCTCCCCTCCTCCTCTTCCTCCTTCCTCCCTCTTGGTGTCTATGGCTGCTGGTATGGGCCTTGTGTTCTTCTCTCTCTCTCCCTCCTCCCTCTTCCTCCTCTTCCTCCTTCCTCCCTCTTGGTGTCTATGGCTGCTGGTATGGGCCTTGTGTTCTTCTCTCTCTCTCCCTCCTCCTCTTCCTCCTTCCTCCCTCTTGGTGTCTATGGCTGCTGGTATGGGCCTTGTGTTCTTCTCTCTCTCTCCCTCCTCCTCTTCCCTCCTTCCTCCCTCTTGGTGTCTATGGCTGCTGGTATGGGCCTTGTGTTCTTCTCTCTCTCTCCCTCCTCCTCTTCCTCCCTCTTGGTGTCTATGGCTGCTGGTATGGGCCTTGTGTTCTTCTCTCTCTCTCCCTCCTCCTCTTCCTCCTTTTCCTCCTTCCTCCCTCTTGGTGTCTATGGCTGCTGGTATGGGCCTTGTGTTCTTCTCTCTCTCTCCCTCCTCCTCTTCCTCCTCTTCCTCCTTCCTCCCTCTTGGTGTCTATGGCTGCTGGTATGGGCCTTGTGTTCTTCTCTCTCTCTCCCTCCTCCTCTTCCTCCTTCCTCCCTCTTGGTGTCTATGGCTGCTGGTATGGGCCTTGTGTTCTTCTCTCTCTCTCCCTCCTCCTCTTCCTCCTTCCTCCCTCTTGGTGTCTATGGCTGCTGGTATGGGCCTTGTGTTCTTCTCTCTCTCTCCCTCCTCCTCTTCCTCCTTCCTCCTCTTGGTGTGTCTATGGCTGCTGGTATGGGCCTTGTGTTCTTCTCTCTCTCCCTCCTCCTCTTCCTCCTCTTCCTCCTTCCTCCCTCTTGGTGTCTATGGCTGCTGGTATGGGCCTTGTGTTCTTCTCTCTCTCTCCCTCCTCCTCTTCCTCCTCTTCCTCCTTCCTCCCTCTTGGTGTCTATGGCTGCTGGTATGGGCCTTGTGTTCTTCTCTCTCTCTCCCTCCTCCTCTTCCTCCTTCCTCCCTCTTGGTGTCTATGGCTGCTGGTATGGGCCTTGTGTTCTTCTCTCTCTCTCCCTCCTCCTCTTCCTCCTTCCTCCCTCTTGGTGTCTATGGCTGCTGGTATGGGCCTTGTGTTCTTCTCTCTCTCTCCCTCCTCCTCTTCCTCCTTCCTCCCTCTTGGTGTCTATGGCTGCTGGTATGGGCCTTGTGTTCTTCTCTCTCTCTCCCTCCTCCTCTTCCTCCTCTTCCTCCTTCCTCCCTCTTGGTGTCTATGGCTGCTGGTATGGGCCTTGTGTTCTTCTCTCTCTCTTCCTCCTTCCTCCTTCCTCCCTCTTGGTGTCTATGGCTGCTGGTATGGGCCTTGTGTTCTTCTCTCTCTCTCCCTCCTCCTCTTCCTCCTTCCTCCCTCTTGGTGTCTATGGCTGCTGGTATGGGCCTTGTGTTCTTCTCTCTCTCTCCCTCCTCCTCTTCCTCCTTCCTCCCTCTTGGTGTCTATGGCTGCTGGTATGGGCCTTGTGTTCTTCTCTCTCTCTCCCCTCCTCCTCTTCCTCCTTCCTCCCTCTTGGTGTCTATGGCTGCTGGTATGGGCCTTGTGTTCTTCTCTCTCTCTCCCTCCTCCTCTTCCTCCTTCCTCCCTCTTGGTGTCTATGGCTGCTGGTATGGGCCTTGTGTTCTTCTCTCTCTCTCCCTCCTCCTCTTCCTCCTCTTCCTCCTTCCTCCCTCTTGGTGTCTATGGCTGCTGGTATGGGCCTTGTGTTCTTCTCTCTCTCTCCCTCCTCCTCTTCCTCCTTCCTCCCTCTTGGTGTCTATGGCTGCTGGTATGGGCCTTGTGTTCTTCTCTCTCTCTCCCCCTCCTCCTCTTCCTCCTTCCTCCCTCTTGGTGTCTATGGCTGCTGGTATGGGCCTTGTGTTCTTCTCTCTCTCTCCCTCCTCCTCTTCCTCCTTCCTCCCTCTTGGTGTCTATGGCTGCTGGTATGGGCCTTGTGTTCTTCTCTCTCTCCCTCCTCCTCTCCTCCTTCCTCCCTCTTGGTGTCTATGGCTGCTGGTATGGGCCTTGTGTTCTTCTCTCTCTCCCTCCTCCTCTTCCTCCTCTTCCTCCTTCCTCCCTCTTGGTGTCTATGGCTGCTGGTATGGGCCTTGTGTTCTTCTCTCTCTCTCCCTCCTCCTCTTCCTCCTTCCTCCCTCTTGGTGTCTATGGCTGCTGGTATGGGCCTTGTGTTCTTCTCTCTCTCTCCCTCCTCCTCTTCCTCCTTCCTCCCTCTTGGTGTCTATGGCTGCTGGTATGGGCCTTGTGTTCTTCTCTCTCTCTCTTCCTCCTCTTCCTCCTTCCTCCCTCTTGGTGTCTATGGCTGCTGGTATGGGCCTTGTGTTCTTCTCTCTCTCTCCTCCTCCTCTTCCTCCTTCCTCCCTCTTGGTGTCTATGGCTGCTGGTATGGGCCTTGTGTTCTTCTCTCTCTCCTTCCTCCTCTTCCTCCTTCCTCCCT
This sequence comes from Oncorhynchus tshawytscha, assembly GCF_018296145.1. NCBI lineage: Eukaryota > Metazoa > Chordata > Actinopteri > Salmoniformes > Salmonidae > Oncorhynchus > Oncorhynchus tshawytscha. Next base: position 75,586,944 of record NC_056431.1, on the reverse strand, counting down.
CTTGGTGTCTATGGCTGCTGGTATGGGCCTTGTGTTCTTCTCTCTCTCTCCTTCCTCCTCTTCCTCCTTCCTCCCTCTTGGTGTCTATGGCTGCTGGTATGGGCCTTGTGTTCTTCTCTCTCTCTCCCTCCTCCTCTTCCTCCTTCCTCCCTCTTGGTGTGTATGGCTGCTGGTATGGGCCTTGTGTCCTTCTCTCTCTCTCCTCCTCCTCTTCCTCCTTCCTCCCTCTTGGTGTGTATGGCTGCTGGTATGGGCCTTGTGTTCTTCTCTCTCTCTCCCTCCTCCTCTTCTTCCTCCTTCCTCCCTCTTGGTGTGTATGGCTGCTGGTATGGGCCTTGTGTTCTTCTCTCTCTCTCCCCTCCTCCTCCTCTTCCTCCTTCCTCCCTCTTGGTGTGTATGGCTGCTGGTATGGGCCTTGTGTTCTTCTCTCTCTCTCCCTCCTCCTCCCTCCTTCCTCCTTCCTCCCTCTTGGTGTCTATGGCTGCTGGTATGGGCCTTGTGTTCTTCTCTCTCTCCCTCCTCCTCTTCCTCCTTCCTCCCTCTTGGTGTCTATGGCTGCTGGTATGGGCCTTGTGTTCTTCTCTCTCTCTCCCTCCTCCTCTTCCTCCTCTTCCTCCTTCCTCCCTCTTGGTGTCTATGGCTGCTGGTATGGGCCTTGTGTTCTTCTCTCTCTCTCCCTCCTCCTCCTCTTCCTCCCTCCTTCCTTCCTCCCTCTTGGTGTCTATGGCTGCTGGTATGGGCCTGTGAACCTACCTAAAGACTTTTGCATGCGCAGCCTGTCTCACTTTTATTCAGATTCAAAGAAAAGGATCCGTAAGTCCTATCAGAGTAAGTCAGGTGATCCTCAAGGCAAGGAGACAAGGAGACAAGGGGACAAGGGAGAAGGGACGAAGTGGGACAAGGAGTTAAGGGGGCAAGAGGATAGTGGCAAGGGGGCGTACTAGAGAGATGATTGGAATGATTTTTACTGAAACAGCTCTGAAACAACTCCCCAAGAGTTAAAGACAAATCCCGGTGTCAGCGCAACCGTTATCGATTTAAATGCCACGGCTTTATCAGAACCTGTGTCGTGTTAAATCCCAAATAGTCCAGTTATCTCAATATAGTAGGTCCTTTTGCCAAGGTCTCGTTTATGAAATGACTAAATGTCAAATAGCCAAGCCACAGTATGTACATTGCAAAAGGAAGCACAGAAGATATGAGTGATTTGAAATTACAATCATGACAAAGACATTCAAACATTGTATTATAAATATTATGCGCACCTTTTATAGCTAAGTCAATATTTTGATCATTATCGACTTCTTTGTGAGATATTTAATATGATTTATTTTTAAATTACCATTCATTTGATTAATTACATCTTTTTTTTCCACTGCAGTTGATCAAAGTAATGGATTTAATTAAAACTTCTCAGCTGAGTTTTGTCCCAGCAAAGTTACTCAGTTATAACAATGTACTTTTGAAATATGAAATACAACACACTAGGGAAATTATGATGATTTATTTATGAAACGCAACATTGCCCATCATTCGAGGACGCTGGTCAAATGCTACCGGTAGACTGTAAAGATTGAAGTTAATTAACTAAAATACTCAAGTTTAGATTTCACATGAGTTTTCTGATTTTACTACATGACTAGATTTAAGATTTTACGATCTTCATCACTGATTTTACTACATGACTAGATTTAAGACGATCTTCATCACTCTGATTTTACTACATGACTAGATTTAAGACGATCTTCATCACTCTGATTTTACTACATGACTAGATTTAAGACGATCTTCATCACTCTGATTTTACTACATGACTAAACAATCTTCATCACTCTGCGACGAGGTCTTTGTTCCGTCTTTATAATTTATGTTTGTCTATTTGAATGAGGCTTGCACTGCACTGCATATATTTTAACCGTCTGAATTGGCATTGCCTTCCATTTCAGACGGTTCTGTTTAGAACGAAACGATTAGAAAATGATTTCGGTTCCAACCCCCAGTGGTGTAAAAAAAATACCCAATCTTATTATTTGAGTAAAAGTAAAGATACCTTAATAGAAAATGACTTAAGTAAAAGTGAAAGTCACCCAGTAAAATATTACTTGAGTAAAAGTAAAACAGTTTTTTGGTTTTAAATATACTTAAGTGTCAAAAGAAAATGTTATTGCTAAAATATACTTAAGTACCAAATGTATATATATATATTTTTTTGACCTTTATTTAACGAGGCAAGTCAGTTAAGAACAAATTCTTATTTACAATGACGCCCTACCTTGAGGTAGCTTCCTGTAGCGCGAGGTAGCTTCCTGTAGCGCGAGGTAGCTTCCTGTAGCGCGAGGTAGCTTCCTGTAGCGCGAGGTGGCCTCCTGTACAACGTCCCTTGGACAGGATGTAAGGCCTTAAAATGGATGTAAGGCCCCAAAATCTATATCCTTAATGCTGAGGGCCAAGCAGAGACAATCAAGCAGAGCCAATCAGGTCTCATTTATACAGTCTTTGGTATGACTAAGCTGGGAATCAAACTTCCAACCTTCCAATCTCAGGGAGGAATCTCTAAAAAACAAGGCAACTGAGGCGGTTTAAACTCTGAAGTGCAGGCCTCATTTCCTATGGTGTTTGTTGCCATGCATGCTGATGGTGTGAAAAGCTGATCCCGAGCTTCAACGTGGATTCACGTATTATTCTGTATAACCCTCTGGCTATCGCGATCGTCAATTTCCAGGAAGTCTTTAGACAATTATAAGTAGAGAAACGTGAGATGACAACAGCACGACCATTTGGGCACAGACGTCAGTTCACCTTCTAGTTTGGATTTACATTTGGATTGATTTGTCAACTAATGTGAATTCAATTTGAAATCAACAAAAAATGTTCAGCATGTAATTGGGTTTAGGTTAAAAGATATGGTGAAAAAAAAAAAGACAATGCCCTTACATTTACACATCTAATTAGTTTTCAACATGGATTCACCATCATCACATAGATCTTGGTGGTTGAAATGACATGGAAACAACGTTGACTCAACCAGTTTTTCCCCCAGTGGGAAGTGAATATACGATCATCATGTATGGATGAAACTTCCTGAATCTTGTGTGTTGCTTCAGGATCAGAGTTGTCATCCTCAGAAAGGCAACAGACACTGTTATGCTACTGACAACTGCATGTTGTATCACCATGGTAACAGACACTGTTATGCTACTGACAACTGCAGGTTGTATCACCATGGCAACATACACTGTTATGCTACTGACAACTATATGTTGTATCACCATGGCAACATACGCTGTTACGCTACTGACAACTGCAGGTTGTATCACCATGGCAACAGACACTGTTACAGCACTGACAACTGTCTATTGTATCACCATGGCAACAAGCACGTTACGGCACTGACAACTGATTTTTCTATTACCATGGCAACAGAGATGGTTACAGCACTGACAACTGCATGTTGTATCACCATGGCAACATACACTGTTAAAGCACGGACAACTGTCTGTTGAATCACCATGCTTTATTTATATGACCATGACTAAAGAGTCTCTCTCTATCCCACTTCCTCCTCCTCTTCCTCTTGGAATCTGATTGGCTGTGACAGGCCTTAACGGAACTGTCCGACAACAAGGTGTCCATGGACATGGAGAGAAGCAAGTCACCCACCTCAGGTAATGCCTCACCCTAACCCCTAACCCTAAACCTAACCCACCTCACCTCAGGTAATGCCTCACCCTAACGCTAACCCACCTCAGGTAATGCCTCACCCTAACCCACCTCACCTCAGGTAATGACTCACCCTAACCCTCACCCTAACCCTAACCCACATCAGGTAATGCCTCACCCTCACCCTAACCCACCTCAGGTAATGCCTCACCCTAACCCTCACCCTAACCCACCTCAGGTAATGCCTCACCCTAACCCTAACCCACCTCAGGTAATGCCTCACCCTAACCCTAACCCACCTCAGGTAATGCCTCACCCTAACCCTAACCCACCTCAGGTAATGCCTCACCCTAACCTAACCCACCTCAGGTAATGCCTCACCCTAACCCTAACCCACCTCAGGTAATGCCTCACCCTAACCCTAACCCACCTCAGGTAATGCCTCAATGCTCACCCTAACCCTAACCCACCTCAGGTAATGCCTCACCCTAACCCTAACCCACCTCAGGTAATGCCTCACCCTAACCCTCACCCTAACCTACCTCAGGTAATGCCTCACCCTAACCCTAACCCACCTCAGGTAATGCCTCACCCTAACCCTCACCCTCACCCTAACCCCTCACCCTAACCCCTAACCCTCACCCTAACCCTAACCCTGCCTCACCCTAACCCTCACCCTCACCCTAACCCTGCCTCACCCTAACCCACCTCAGGTAATGCCTCACTCACTCACACCTGTGTGTCCTGCATACACACACATTCAAAATCATATTTTCACTATCCCCTATCCCTAACCCTAAACTAACCTAACCCTAACCTAATTCTAACCCCTAACCCTTAAACTAACCCTAAACCCTAACCTTAACCTAATTCTAATTCTAACCCCTAAGCCTAAAATGGCCTTTTCCCTTGTGGGGACATGCTAACCAATTTTTTTTTCTTGTTTTACTATCGTTGGGAGGACTTTTGGTTCCCATGAGAATAGTAAACCCCTCCAATAACACATCACACACACACATCACACACAGTCCCCAGCTCCCTTCATGGGACTGTTATATCTGATCAGTGCTGAACGTCCTGTTGGGATGCAGGTCTGTTTCAGCAGACACCTAGCCTCTGGTTATGGACACTGTTCCTGTCACTAGGGTATGGACACTGTACATGTCACTTGGGTATGGACACTACCTGTCACTAGGTATGGACACTACCTGTCACTGGGTATAGACACTGTGCCTGTCACTAGGGTATGGACACTGTTCCTGTCACTAGGGTATGGACACTGTGCCTGTCACTAGGGTATGGACACTTTGCCTGTCACTAGGTATGGACACTGTGCCTGTCACTAGGGTATGGACACTGTGCCTGTCACTAGGTATGGACACTGTTCCTGTCACTAGGGTATGGACACTGTGCCTGTCACTAGGGTATGGACACTATGCCTGTCACTAGGGTATGGACACTATGCCTGTCACTAGGGTATGGACACTGTGCCTGTCACTAGGGTATGGACACTGTGCCTGTCACTAGGGTATGGACACTGTGCCTGTCACTAGGGTATGGACACTGTGCCTGTCACTAGGGTATGGACACTGTTCCTGTCACTAGGGTATGGACACTGTGCCTGTCACTAGGGTATGGACACTGTGCCTGTCACTAGGGTATGGACACTGTGCCTGTCACTAGGGTATGGACACTGTGCCTGTCACTAGGGTATGGACACTGTGCCTGTCACTAGGGTATGGACACTGTGCCTGTCACTAGGGTATGGACACTGTTCCTGTCACTAGGGTATGGACACTGTGCCTGTCACTAGGGTATGGACACTGTGCCTGTCACTAGGGTATGGACACTGTGCCTGTCACTAGGGTATGGACACTGTGCCTGTCACTAGGGTATGGACACTGTGCCTGTCACTAGGGTATGGACACTGTGCCTGTCACTAGGGTATGGACACTGTACCTGTCACTAGGGTATGGACCCTGTACCTGTCACTAGGGTATGGACACTGTTCCTGTCACTAGGGTATGGACACTGTGCCTGTCACTAGGGTATGGACACTACCTGTCACTAGGGTATGGACACTATTTCTGTCACTAGGGTATGGACACTGTACCTGTCACTAGGGTATGGACACTGTTCCTGTCACTAGGGTATGGACACTGTTCCTGTCACTAGGGTATGGACACTGTGCCTGTCACTAGGGTATGGACACTGCCTGTCACTAGGGTATGGACACTGCCTGTCACTAGGGTATGGACACTGTGCCTGTCACTAGGGTATGGACACTGTGCCTGTCACTAGGGTATGGACACTGTGCCTGTCACTAGGGTATGGACACTGTGCCTGTCACTAGGGTATGGACACTGTGCCTGTCACTAGGGTATGGACACTGTGCCTGTCACTAGGGTATGGACACTGTGCCTGTCACTAGGGTATGGACACTGTGCCTGTCACTAGGGTATGGACACTGTGCCTGTCACTAGGTATGGACACTGTGCCTGTCACTAGGGTATGGACACTGTGCCTGTCACTAGGGTATGGACACTGTGCCTGTCACTAGGGTATGGACACTGTGCCTGTCACTAGGGTATGGACACTGTGCCTGTCACTAGGGTATGGACACTGTGCCTGTCACTAGGGGCCATGGACACTGTGCCTGTCACTAGGGTATGGACACTGTGCCTGTCACTAGGGTATGGACACTGTGCCTGTCACTAGGGTATGGACACTGTGCCTGTCACTAGGGTATGGACACTGTGCCTGTCACTAGGGTATGGACACTGTGCCTGTCACTAGGGTATGGACACTGTGCCTGTCACTAGGGTATGGACACTGTGCCTGTCACTAGGGTATGGACACTGTGCCTGTCACTAGGGTATGGACACTGTGCCTGTCACTAGGGTATGGACACTGTGCCTGTCACTAGGGTATCACTGTGACTAAGTGAATGGCAACACTATTGACATATCACCTAGTAGGAGTCTCAAAGTGTTAGTTCTATTTAGGAAACATAAATACTGTCTCATTGCTGTGGTTGTTGAGGAAAATTAGAAGTTGTGTGTGTTTGTCATGTTTTATAGCAACTTTGAATGCATGTATGTATCATTATAGGAGATGTGTACTCTATCAGAGGCCAATTTAGAGAGAAAGAGAGGGAAAGAGAGGGAGAGAGGGAGAGAGAAAGGGGTGAGAAAGAAAGAGAGGGATAGAGAAGGAGAGAGAGAAAGGGGTGAGAAAGAAAGAGAGGGATAGAGAAGGAGAGAGAGAAAGGGGTGAGAGAGAAAGAGAGGGATAGAGAGGGAGAGAGAAAGGGAGAGAGAAAGAGAGGGATAGAGAGGGAGAGTGAGAAAGGGGTGAGAGAAAGAGAGGGATAGAGAGGGAGAGAGAGAAAGGGGTGAGATAGAAAGAGAGGGATAGAGAGGGAGAGAGAGAAAGGGGTGAGAGGGATAGAGGGGGAGAGAGAGGGAGAGAGGGAGAGAGGGAAAGGGTTGAGAGAGAAAGAGAGGGATAGAGAGAAAGGGAGAGAGAGAAACATATGTGTCCTGCCGGGATGCTAGATGGATGTGTCAGATCTAGTCGGTCAGCTAGTGTGTGTCTATTTGAGACAGGGAGAGATTATATTGTTTCTCCCAGTATCTCCCGTCTTCTCTCCCTCCCTCCATCTTCTCTCTGCTCAAGTAACTAGCTGTGCTGAGAGGAGCTGGGGATAGGTGTCTGATATTTGTCTTTTTTACACTGGAAAAGGAGGGATGACCGGACGGACGGACGGACGGGGATAGACCTGTTGTCTCACAGACAGACAGAAACTCCCCAATGTAAACATATGTTTCCCATGCCAATAAAGCCCTTGAATTGAGTTGAATGTCCAGTATCTCCCCAGTCAATAAGATATTAGACCTGTTGTCCCTGACCAGTATCTCTCCAGTCTATAGGGTATTAACTATGTTGTACCTGTCCAGTATCTCCCCAGTCTATAGGGTATTAACCCTCTTTTCCCTGTCCAGTATCTCCTCAGTCTATAGGCTATAAGACCTGTTGTCCCCATCCAGTATCTCCCCAGTCTATGGGGTATAAGACCTGTTGTCCCTGTCTAGTATCTCCCCAGTCTATAGGGTATAAGACCTGTTGTCCCTGTCCAGTATCTCCCCAGTCTATAGGGTATAAGACCTAGCCATTTATCTACAATTCTCCTGAGAATAAAAGAAGCACATCTGACCAAGGTTATTCTCTCTAAAGTGCCCGTGGGGGTGGGATGTAATGTGCATAGTTATGTGGAATAGGTCAGGGTTGTCCTATCTGTTATCTGGTCCTATCTCCTCTATTAGATGGAGAGAGAGAGAGGGAGAGGGGGAGGGAGAATGATATAGATCCACTGTGATACTACAAAGGGACAGAGACACATGTATGGCTGGAGAAAACGAGGTGGACTGTGGAAGGTAGAACATGGGGGATATCAGAGGTAGGATAGAAGAGATGGAACCCAGATCCTGTTAATCATCTACCATCAACTCTCTCCCCTCTCTGCCATGTCAATAAAGAGATCTCCTCCCTCCTCCTTCCGTCTCACCGCTCCCCACCGGGACACATTTCCCCGTTAAGCCCTGTCATTGGGCCCGCTCGTCTTCCTCAGTTCCTTCCTCCCTTTTCTTACCTTGTTGTTTGTTTACATTGTTATTGTTTCTTTGTGTTGTCTGGGCTTCTGCTCTCCTTTCTGTTGTAGTCGATGCTGCGGCTAATGGTAGTACCTGCCCTGTTATGTAGTCTGGTGTGAGTCGTGAGGCAAATAAGCTGAAATGCCAGAGAGTGTCTCTGAGCAAGCAGGATACATTCGGAGGCGAGACTCCAGGAGAAGAGAGGAGATGTGCTGGGGGTGTCACGGAGCTCCCTGTGCAGAAGCCACCTACCTGGGCTGGATGTGTCTGCTGTTATCTCCTATAATGAGAGAGCAGCTGGGATCAATATTTACACCACAATCTGGTCGCCGTGCTATTTCACGAGAGGTCGAGAGAATGTGAAGTTTGGAAAGGTGAGAGAGCAACAGTAAAGTAAGAAAGTACATAAAGTTAGTTACCCACGTCTGGAATCGATATCTTTTAAAAGAAACTCTGTTTAAAGGGTTGGTTTTGACCAGAGTGTGGACTGGACCACCTGCTGTGAGGAGATTCCAGGTTTTACTGTACCTGTATCATCAACAACACCATTTCATTTAGTTTTGAGGATTTGTGATGTTGACTGGTGTTAGTAGTTGTCTACGTAATGATAGTAGTAGTTGTAGTTTTTGTTACAGAGGCTGTTTTTGTTTGTTTTGAGCTGTAGTCTTACCTTATCACACAAGTTTGTATTGGTATCTTCAGAATCAACTGTCGTCAAGGTACCAGCTCGTCTCTCTGTCTCAATGCAATTTTTCTCTGTTAAGATCATTTCCTTTTGAATTTCTAGCCAAATGTAAAATCTTCCTGTTTTGATTAATTTCATGGAGTGAGTTAGGTCTGCTCTATACCAAATTAGCATACCCCCTGAGTCCCTTCCCTGTTTCACACCTGGTAGTTTGGTGGATGGGACTACCAGTTCTCTGTAACCTAGAGGCCAACCAGTGGGTCTGTCTCCTCTATACCAGGTTTCTTGCAGGATGACAATGTCTGTATTACCGATTTCTTTGGTGAAGTCCGGGTTCCTGCTCTTTAGGCCAAAGGCAGATGACCTCAGGCCTTGGATATTCCAGGATGATATAGTGAAGGCTTTGTGTTCCATAAAGTGTCCAATGTTGTTGGTTGTGGTTTGGCCTCAGGCCAGTAAATGTGAGCAGAGCCTGCTGAGCATCTGGTACATGCCATTGGCTTGGGCTAGTGTAAGAGTGGGGTTGGGCCTATTTGCCCGCTCACTACCTGGGCGTATGTGTGACTTCCATGTTGAGGCCCTCTTTGCAGGGATGGAGTGCGTGGGGTGGGCAGGAGTGGCATAGGTGCTCAGAGGCGGTGAGAGCCTTTTGCCTGTTCTGCTGTGATGTCGACTCTATGGTCAGGGTCTGGTGTGGACTGTTCTGCTGGCTTCTCTTGGGTGTGGCCAGCTCTCTAGTAGGTTGTTCTCTGTCACATCTTCCATCCCCCTCAACCTCTCCACCAGCTGTCTGATCCTCTCCTCTAGTGCTCTGTTCTTCTCCTGCTCCTGCTCTTTCTCCTGTTGTAGTTGTCTCACCACTGTCCAGAGTGCAGATATGTCTCTCTCTCCACCTCCAGATCTCCGTGTCTGGTTTAAGGGGTGTTGTTGTGCTGGACTGTTGTCTGGGTCTGTGCTGACTAGAGTGTAATCACCTGCTGTTCCAGCTCCACCTGCCTTACCTCCAGCTGGGTGAATTTGTCCTTCATTTCAATGAGGGAGTGGTAATGTGCTGGGAGGTTGACTTTCCTCTGGGGGTTGCTCGTCTGTGGGGTTATATAACGAAGAGGTCTGGTCTGACCCGCTCGGGGTATCTTTATCAAGGGAGAGCTTCTCCTGCTGGGCTAATTATTTAATTTGTTGAAAGTCCAGTTGAAACTGTTTGGGGTTACCCTGTACCATTACTGTTCCGGACTTGTACCATTACTGTTCCGGAGAGTCCTCGTTGTCAAGTATCCTGAGTTTCCACCCCTGTTAACACCCCTCTCTTAACAGAGGGGTAGTATGCTAATATAGCACTGTGTCATGCCAGGGGATGGTTTGTGTGGAAGATGATGTTGCTGATGTTCCCATTTTTGTAATAATCAGCAAAAAAGTGTCTTGATTTTCCATAAGGAGCTTTGTACTTATCATTCTTTACATACACAGGGTACTGTGTTTTAATTATATCTGAACAGGGGAGGCAGCTTCTAAGGCCTCTCCATTTGGTTGGCAGTAGACTGTTTGACTCTCCTGCCATTGTTGGGCTAATGGGCTTTGACACTTGACACGTCAGTGCTAGTTGAAGCTATATTAAACTTGGCAGAATGTTAGAATTCAGTCCTTATAAAGTAATGTAGTGTATTTTACTTCTTGGCTTTTGGAAATAAAATATAGTTTCAGACTAAACATTACTCACTCAGTTCCAGGTTGGGTGGTGTTTTCAGGTTTCTGTTGTTTTCCAGAGAGTTTACTGTATAGAATAATAATCCTTGGTAGTTGTAAACCTTCCAGGGGATTCCGTAATTCCGTCCAAAATCAGGTTGTAGGTTTTGAATTTTGATTTCAAGTGAAGGTTGTTGTAGAGGGTAGCATCCTGTATGTGTTCCTGATTAAAAAAAATCCAAGTTTATCTAACTCCTAATCTATCTTTTTTAAAGAAAATGCTGAAAAATGCAGGAGATAATCTGATCGTGACCTCTGCTCTGCGCGCTCTCTCTCTCTCTCTCTCTGAAATGGTTTTAGGGTTTTTTCTGGAATTTATAGAGGAGTGAGACCGAGTTCAATTAAGTAGCTATTAAGATTGAATCCGATGATAGTAAACCTACCTCTTTTATGTTTTATTTGTCCTCAACCTTGATAGCTAATAGAAAATAGTCATGCTGGAATCCAAGCAGTATTCCCGAATCAGTGAAAATAAAATTTCACATTAATGCTGTCAAGGATTTCCTCCTCTTCTTCCGAAGAGGAGAGGCGAAACGGATCAGAGGACCAATAAGCGGCGTGGTAAGTGTCCATGGTTCTTTTAATATGTAAATGTACACATGAACACTACAAAACAATAAACCTGGAACGTGTGAAACCCTAAACAGTCCTATCTGGTGCAAAGACAGAGACAGGAACAATCACCCACAAACAGTCCTATCTGGTGCAAAGACAGAGACAGGAACAATCACCCACAAACACACAGTGACACCCAGGCTACCTAGGTATGATTCTCAATCAGAGACAACTAATGACACCTGCCTCTGATTGAGAACCATACTAGGCCGAAACATAGAAAACCCCAAATCATAGAAAATCAAACATAGACTGCCCACCCAACTCACGCCCTGACCATACTAACTAAATACAAAACACAGGAAATAAAGGTCAGAACGTGACAAATGCAGTGAGAAAATTATCTTCATCAGGTAAGTCGGTTTAAGAACAAATTCTTATTTAACAGTGGCTGTTCAGGAGCAGAATGACAAATTTGTACCTTGTCAGCTCGGGGATTAGAACTTGCCTACACAGTATTAATGTATTCCTCTCCACAGTATTAATGTATTCCTCTCCACAGTATTAATGTATTCCTCTAAACAGTATTCATGTATTCCTCTCCACAGTATTCCTCTCCACAGTATTCCTCTCCACAGTATTCCTCTCCACAGTATTCCTCTCCACAGTATTAATGTATTCCTCTCCACAGTATTAATGTATTCCTCTAAACAGTATTCATGTATTCCTCCCCACAGTATTCCTCTCCACAGTATTCATGTATTCCTCTCCACAGTATTAATGTATTTTTCTCCACAGTATTCATGTATTCTTCTCCACAGTATTAATGTATTCCTCTAAACAGTATTCATGTATTCCTCTCCACAGTATTCCTCTCCACAGTATTCATGTATTCCTCTCCACAGTATTCCTCTCCACAGTATTCATGTATTCCTCTCCATAGTATTAATGTATTCCTCTCCACAGTATTCATGTATTCTTCTCCACAGTATTCCTCTCCACAGTATTCATGTATTCCTCTCCACAGTATTAATGTATTCCTCTCCACAGTATTCATGTATTCCTCTCCACAGTATTCATGTATTCCTCTCCACAGTATTCATCTCCACAGTATTCCTCTCCACAGTATTCATGTATTCCTCTCCACAGTATTCATGTATTCCTCTCCACAGTATTCCTCTCCACAGTATTCCTCTCCACAGTATTCATGTATTCCTCTCCACAGTATTCATGTATTCCTCTCCACAGTATTCATGTATTCCTCTCCACAGTATTCCTCTCCACAGTATTCCTCTCCACAGTATTCCTCTCCACAGTATTCTGTATTCCTCTCCACAGTATTAATGTATTCCTCTCCACAGTATTCTTCTCCAATGTATTCCTCTCCACAGTATTCATGTATTCCTCTCCACAGTATTAATGTATTCCTCTCAACAGTATTAATGTATTCCTCTCCACAGTATTAATGTATTCCTCTCCACAGTATTAATGTATTCCTCTCAACAGTATTAATGTATTCCTCTCCACAGTATTAATGTATTCCTCTCCACAGTATTAATGTATTCCTCTCCACAGTATTAATGTATTCCTCTCCACAGTATTAATGTATTCCTCTCCACAGTATTAATGTATTCCTCTCCACAGTATTCCTCTCCAATATTCCTCTCCACAGTATTCATCTCCACAGTATTCCTCTCCACAGTATTCCTCTCCACAGTATTAATGTATGCCTCTCCACAGTATTCATGTATTCCTCTCCACAGTATTAATGTATTCCTCTCCACAGTATTCATGTATTCCTCTCCACAGTATTCATGTATTTCTCTCCACAGTATTCATGTATTCCTCTCCACAGTATTCATGTATTCCTCTCCACAGTATTCATGTATTCCTCTCCACAGTATTAATGTATTCCTCTCCACAGTATTCTTCTCCACAGTATTCCTTCTCCACAGTATTAATGTATTCCTCTCCACAGTATTAATGTATTCCTCTCCACAGTATTAATGTATTCCTCTCCACAGTATTAATGTATTCTTCTCCACAGTATTCCTCTCCACAGTATTCCTCTCCACAGTATTCATGTAATCCTCTCCACAGTATTCATGTATTCCTCTCCACAGTATTCTTCTCCAGAGTATTCCTCTCCACAGTATTAATGTATTCCTCTCCACAGTATTCTTCTCCAGAGTATTCCTCTCCACAGTATTAATGTATTCCTCTCCACAGTATTCTTGTATTCCTCTCCACAGTATTAATGTATTCCTCTCCACAGTATTCCTCTCCACAGTATTCATGTATTCCTCTCCACAGTATTCTTCTCCACAGTATTAATGTATTCTTCTCCACAGTATTAATGTATTCCTCTCCACAGTATTCATGTATTCCTCTCCACAGTATTAATGTATTCCTCTCCACAGTATTAATGTATTTTTCTCCACAGTATTCATGTATTCCTCTCCACAGTATTAATGTATTCCTCTCCACAGTATTAATGTATTCCTCTCCACAGTATTCCTCTCCACAGTATTCTTGTATTCTTCTCCACAGTATTCCTCTCCACAGTATTCCTCTCCACAGTATTCATGTATTCCTCTCCACAGTATTAATGTATTCCTCTCCACAGTATTCATGTATTCCTCTCCACAGTATTCCTCTCCACAGTATTCATGTATTCCTCTCCACAGTATTCCTCTCCACAGTATTCTTGTATTCCTCTCCACAGTATTAATGTATTCCTCTCCACAGTATTCTTCTCCAGAGTATTCCTCTCCACAGTATTAATGTATTCCTCTCCACAGTATTCATGTATTCCTCTCCACAGTATTCATGTATTCCTCTCCACAGTATTCATGTATTTTCTCCACAGTATTAATGTATTCCTCTCCACAGTATTCTTCTCCAATGTATTCCTCTCCACAGTATTAATGTATTCCTCTCCACAGTATTCTTCTCCAGAGTATTCTTCCACAGTATTCTTGTATTCTTCTCCACAGTATTCCTCTCCACAGTATTCCTCTCCACAGTATTCATGTATTCCTCTCCACAGTATTAATGTATTCCTCTCCACAGTATTCATGTATTCCTCTCCACAGTATTCCTCTCCACAGTATTCATGTATTCCTCTCCACAGTATTCCTCTCCACAGTATTCTTGTATTCCTCTCCACAGTATTAATGTATTCCTCTCCACAGTATTCTTCTCCAGAGTATTCCTCTCCACAGTATTAATGTATTCCTCTCCACAGTATTAATGTATTCCTCTCAACAGTATTAATGTATTCCTCTCCACAGTATTAATGTATTCCTCTCCACAGTATTAATGTATTCCTCTCAACAGTATTAATGTATTCCTCTCCACAGTATTAATGTATTCCTCTCCACAGTATTAATGTATTCCTCTCCACAGTATTAATGTATTCCTCTCCACAGTATTCATGTATTCCTCTCCACAGTATTCATGTATTCCTCTCCACAGTATTCATGTATTCCTCTCCACAGTATTCATGTATTCCTCTCCACAGTATTCATGTATTCCTCTACACAGTATTAATGTATTCCTCTACACAGTATTCTTCTCCAGAGTATTCCTCTCCACAGTATTAATGTATTCCTCTCCACAGTATTCATGTATTCCTCTCCACAGTATTCATGTATTCCTCTCCACAGTATTCATGTATTCCTCTCCACAGTATTAATGTATTCCTCTCCACAGTATTCTTCTCCAGAGTATTCCTCTCCACAGTATTAATGTATTCCTCTCCACAGTATTCTTCTCCAGAGTATTCCTCTCCACAGTATTAATGTATTCCTCTCCACAGTATTAATGTATTCCTCTCAACAGTATTCTTCTCCACAGTATTCATGTATTCTTCTCCACAGTATTAATGTATTCCTCTCCACAGTATTCATGTATTCCTCTCCACAGTATTCATGTATTTTTCTCCACAGTATTCATGTATTCCTCTCCACAGTATTAATGTATTCCTCTCCACAGTATTCTTCCACAGTATTCTTGTATTCTTCTCCACAGTATTCCTCTCCACAGTATTCCTCTCCACAGTATTAATGTATTTTTCTCCACAGTATTAATGTATTTTTCTCCACAGTATTAATGTATTCCTCTCCACAGTATTCCTCTCCACAGTATTCTTGTATTCCTCTCCACAGTATTAATGTATTCCTCTCCACAGTATTCCTCTCCACAGTATTAATGTATTCCTCTCCACAGTATTCCTCTCCACAGTATTCTTGTATTCCTCTCCACAGTATTCATGTATTCCTCTCCACAGTATTCCTCTCCACAGTATTAATGTATTCCTCTCCACAGTATTCCTCTCCACAGTATTCTTGTATTCCTCTCCACAGTATTAATGTATTCCTCTCCACAGTATTCCTCTCCACAGTATTCCTGTATTCCTCTCCACAGTATTCCTGTATTCCTCTCCACAGTATTCCTCTCCACAGTATTCCTGTATTCCTCTCCACAATATTCCTCTCCCCAGTATTCCTCTCCACAGTATTCATGTATTCCTCTCCACAGTATTCATGTATTCCTCTCCACAGTATTAATGTATTCCTCTCCACAGTATTCATGTATTCCTCTCCACAGTATTAATGTATTCCTCTCCACAGTATTCCTCTACAGTATCAACCAACTGTAGTAGAATATTGATTCACTCTGGAATCCACCCGAAGGTGTATGATTTCTTTAATATTTGAAGTTCTGCACCACTCCTGATGCTGGTCTGCTGAACACCTTGCTGGTCATTGATAACCCAACTTTAATTCTCAAATGTAAGCTAAAGTTTGGTTCAGATAGTGTGAAACGCTCTCAATGCCACATCAAAGGACAAAGATAGAGAGGATGAAAGACTCTGATCCTGTTCAATGCCGGATCCTACTGAATGTTCTCTAACATCACTTGTTTATCTTAGCTAGTTATTTTTCATCAATATTTCTTAATTTTATTTGGCACAGATTAACTAAATCTTCTCCTTCTATGTAGACTATTTCTGTATCCAACTTTCTCTCTCCCTCAAATCAAATCAAATTTTATTTGTCACATACACATGGTTAGCAGATGTTAATGCGAGTATAGCGAAATGCTTGTGCTTCTAGTTCCGACAATGCAGTAATAACCAACAAGTAATCTAACTAACAATTCCAAAACTACTGTCTTATACACAGTGTAAGGGGATAAAGAATATGTACCTCTAGAGTCTAAGCAGGAGGGAGGGTTCTACTAAGCTAACTTATGGAATTGTTTTAAGATGGTCATATCAAGGGGTTTCAGGGTGGTGCAGCGGTCTAAGGCACTTGCTTCGCAGTGCTTCAGATTGTGAGCCTGGCTTCCCGGGTTTAATTGAGCAGTGTGTCAAAAAGCAGTGCAACTTGGCAGAGTCGTGTTTCAGAGGACGCAGGACTCTCGACCTTCGCCTCCCCAGAGTCCGTAGGGGAGTTGCAGCGATGAGACAAGACTGTAACTACCAAATCACTAAAAAAATGGGGATAAAAGTTAGAACAACAAAACAAGTAATGTCAAGGATCATTTAGCTATTAGATTTTTGAGTTTTGAGAACCTTTAAGGTATAATATATACATATATACAGTATATATAAAACATATTTGATGAAACATTGAATTTGGCCTTACTGCTATTAGCCAATAGAAACACATTCTATCTGGACAAACAGATTGTCTCTCAAAATATCAAAAGGAACTTTCTACTGAACATCTGACATGTTCATGTTCATGAGAGACTCGCCTTTCCACAGAGGGGTTCTAGTAGTTTGTGTGCCAAACCATTCAGACACTACAGAGACGTTTTCGTGAGAAGACAGATTTTTCGGGATGTCTCATGGTCTGACAAACATCGCTCTAGCTATGCCAACTTTCACCTCAAATACGAAAGGGTGACATCGGTTTAATTGAGACGTTGCCCATGCAGAACAAACAGATATCTCTAGCTTAAAGTGTTGGATTTTGATGGGGATTTTTTAAAATGCTGATTTCATTTTCGCGGGGCCGTGGACATTGACTCTAGGGGGTTAACTATAATTCACTAACTCTATCTCTATAACTATAAATCACAAACTTTTTTTAACTCTAACTCACCAACTCTTTCTCTCATCCTTTCCTTATCGTAGACTTTTCTCATCTCTCTGTTTTGTCTTCTTGCAGTAATGCTTTGTCTTTGTTGCAGATCATGTCAATGGACATTGCACTAGCCCCACCTCCCAGCCATGCTCCTTGGGGAAGTCTCGCATTCCAGGGGCTCCTGAGGGCCCGCGGCTCCCCCGGAGAGGGCCCGGCCGACCACCCTTCCGCAAGGCCCAGTCTGCCGCTTGCATGGAGATCTCTTTGCCAGTTTGCTCCCTCACGGAAGGTGTGTGCTTGTCTCCTTCCCCTTGACCTAAACCCTCCTCCAACCCTCCTCATCCTCCCATCTTAAGTGCATGTCTACCAGTCATCAACAGGTAGGGGGTTGGTGAGGTGGTGCTTGTCTCCTTCACCCTTGACCTAAACCCTCCTCCTACCCTCCTCATCCTACCATCTTAAGTGCATGTCTACCAGTCAGATGGGGTGGTGCTTGGTGGGGGTTTGTGGGTTGGTAGGGGTTGGTGTGGTGGGAGTTGGTGGGGGTTGATGGCTTGGTGGGGTGGGGGTTTGTGTGGTGGAGGTTGTTGGGGGTTGATGCGGTGTGGGTTGGTGGTGGTTGGTGGGTTGTTAGGGTGGGGGTTTGTGGGGTGAGAGTTGGTGGGGTGCTAAAACTGGGGGGGGAAAGCATGCAATTTCAGAATATGGTGGGGACATGACCCACCCCCGTCCCCAGTGAAAGTTGCTGCCCTGTCTCCAGGTTTGACAAACACCACTCTAGCTGTTTCACCTTTCACTGCAGATGTGCCCCATCGGGGATGCAGTGGATTGAGGCGCATCGAACGCAGAAAACTTATATCTCTAGCTCAAACGCTCAGGATTTTTATTAGGCTAATTAGATTGTCGTGGACCGACAACGGCTCAATTACTTGAATACCATTTATTTATTTTCCCTGTGAGCTCAATTCGCATAATGCACAGTTGAACTGCCTGAACTGTGTGATTTGTATTTTTGGGAGTTGTAGTTTCCAACAGGCCAATAGTCTACAAAGTTTAGCACATAAAGTGTGGTAATTAACTACAATGACCACAATCCATGGCGCATCTACTTATCCTGTCTGTTTCTTTTACTCCTGCTACAGAAGAGACAGAAAAAATATGTGATTGTGATTCTGACGTGATATAGAGAGCGGCTGTTGCTTCCCAAGTATCACTACCTGAAAATACGTGATCTAAATGATTGACAGTTGGTATTCAGCAGAAATAAAAGTGTGCCTTATTTACTTTGAAGAACTACTAAAAAGGTGATTTTGTCAGACAGCGTAGGCAACAGCTCTATAGAGATGAGATGAGGACTTGGAATCAAATAATAAAGTCATCAAATAAAATAAATGTAATATACACAAATAAAATATTTTATTAAAGTAAAGTAATGTAAATCAAGTATGTTTAATAAGTGATAAGCATTAGTGGGATGTCACTGCCGTCATGGGACTTATTCTGTGTTACAGCATTCAACCCAAAAAATCTAAACCTAAAATTGAAAACTGTGATTATCTTTTAATAATCTAACCGAAACCGAACTGACCTCAATAAGCACTAATCGCTCAGGACCAACAGGATACCAGGACCAACAGGATCAACAGGACTGTCTAACAAGACTAACTAACAGGACTAACAGAACTAACTAACAGGACTAACAGGACTAACTAACAGGACTAACAGGACTAACATAACTAACTAACAGAACTAACAGGACCAACAGGACTAACAGGTCTAAGAGAACCAACAGGACTAACAGGTCTAAGAGAACCAACAGGTCTAAGAGAACCAACAGGACTAACAGGTCTAAGAGAACCAACAGGTCTAAGAGAACCAACAGGTCTAAGAGAACCAACAGGTCTAAGAGAACCAACAGGACTAACAGGTCTAAGAGAACCAACAGGTCTAAGAGAACCAACAGGTCTAAGAGAACCAACAGGACCAACAGGTCTAAGAGAACCAACAGGTCTAAGAGAACCAACAGGTCTAAGAGAACCAACAGGTCTAAGAGAACCAACAGGACTAAGAGAACCAACCGGTCTAAGAGAACCAACCGGTCTAAGAGAACCAACAGGTCTAAGAGAACCAACAGGACTAACAGGTCTAAGAGAACCAACAGGTCTAAGAGAACCAACAGGTCTAAGAGAACCAACAGGACTAACAGGTCTAAGAGAACCAACAGGTCTAAGAGAACCAACAGGTCTAAGAGAACCAACAGGTCTAAGAGAACCAACAGGTCTAAGAGAACCAACAGGTCTAAGAGAACCAACAGGACTAACAGGTCTAAGAGAACCAACAGGTCTAAGAGAACCAACAGGACTAACAGGTCTAAGAGAACCAACAGGTCTAAGAGAACCAACAGGTCTAAGAGAACCAACAGGTCTAAGAGAACCAACAGGACTAACAGGTCTAAGAGAACCAACAGGTCTAAGAGAACCAACAGGACTAACAGGTCTAAGAGAACCAACAGGTCTAAGAGAACCAACAGGTCTAAGAGAACCAACAGGACTAACATAACTAACTAACAGGACTAACAGGTCCAACAGGACCAACAGGTCTAAGATAACCAACAGGACTGACATAACTAACTAACAGAACTAACAGGACCAACAGGACTAACAGGTCTAAGAGAACCAACAGGTCTAAGAGAACCAACAGGTCTAAGAGAACCAACAGGTCTAAGAGAACCAACAGGACTAACAGGTCTAAGAGAACCAACAGGTCTAAGAGAACCAACAGGACTAACAGGTCTAAGAGAACCAACAGGTCTAAGAGAACCAACAGGTCTAAGAGAACCAACAGGACTAACATAACTAACTAACAGGACTAACAGGTCCAACAGGACCAACAGGTCTAAGATAACCAACAGGACTGACATAACTAACTAACAGAACTAACAGGACCAACAGGACTAACAGCACCAACAGGACTAACATAACTAACTAACAGGACTAACAGGTCCAACAGGACCAACAGGTCTAAGATAACCAACAGGACTAACATAACAGACTAACAGGTCCAACAGCACCAACAGGACTAACAGGACTAACAGGTCTAAGATAACCAACAGGACTAACCTAACATAACAGACTAACAGGTCCAACAGCACCAACAGGACTAACAGGACTAACAGGTCTAAGATAACCAACAGGTCTAAGAGAACCAACAGGACCAACAGAACCAACAGGTCCAACAGGACAGCAGGTCCAACAGGTCTAAGAGAACCAACAGGTCCAGCAGGTCCAACAGGACCAACAGGTCTAAGTGAACCAACAGGACCAACAGGTCCAACAGGACAGCAGGTCCAACAGGACTAACAGGACTTACACCATGTGTTACTACACCAGCCATATTGTCCCTGAGTTAGTGTATCTTGTCACCATTCTGCATTAACTGTAAAAAAAAAAAAAAAAATTCACACATTTGGAACAACACAAATAAATAATCAGAATTTTTTTGTTTTTAAATAAATATAAAATCATATACAAAAATAAGACTCCTAAATATCAAATTGAAGTAACAAAGACAAATAAACACATTTGTGTTGATGTTGCATTCGAGCATCAATACATTACCCATCCCCCAACACTGTCAACCAAGAGTCAAGACTAAACCAATTCACCTTGGTGCTGTGCAGACTGGTTTTATATTATTCTTAATGATTTTTTGCATTAATACTGTACAAAGTTAGAGGCGCGCTATTTGATAGATTTACCTAGCCTAGGGCCTCCAGTGGAGAGACCTGAGGTCAACCTACCCTCGCCCCCCTCCACATCTCGTACTTCTGAGTGGGAGAACTTCCCAGGCATTATTCTGCTTAGCTCACAAACTAAAATCGTGGCGCCCACTCCGACAAGGTTAATTGACCCACAGTCCCACACGGTGACATGATATCATTGACGTGACATGCAAATGAGCGACAGAAAACCGATCGCAAATGTCACCATTACAATTATTTTTGGTGCGGGTACCCTGTGCCGCCCCCGGCAAGATGCCGCCCTGGACAGCTGCCCATGTCGCCTATGCCTACATCCGCCACTGACTGGGGCGGATGTAGGGGCGGCAGGTAGCCTAGTGGTTAGAGCATGTAGGGGCGGTAGGTAGCCTAGTTAGAGCAAGGAGGGGCGGCAGGTAGCCTAGTGGTTAGAGCATTGGGCCAGTAAATGAAAGGTGGCTGGATCGATTCCCTGAGCTGACAAGGTAAAACACTGTTCTGTCCCTGACCAAGACGGTTAACCCACTGTTCCTAGACCAGTTAACCCACTGTTCCCCATTAGGATGTCATTGAAATAAGAATTTCTTCTTAGCCTCTCTGGGATATGTGGGACGCTAGCGCCAAAAGCCAGGGACGATGGATAGCGCCATGCAATATAGCAAATTAAAGCTACACTTGTTGTGAATCTAGCCAACATGTCAGATTTCGAAAAGGCTTTTTGGCGAAAGCAAACGCTATTATCTGAGGATAGCACCTCTGTAAACAAAGAGAGAAACCATATTTCAACCCTACAATATAATTCATGCCTTATTTTTGACAAGCTTCTTTTGTTGGCATGCCAATATGTCCCATAAACATCACAAATGGTCCTTTTGTTCAATTAATTCTGTCGAGATATATCCAAAATGTCCATATTTGGTGCGTTTGATCCAGAAAAACACCGGTTCCAACTTGCTCAACGTGACGACAAAATATCTCAAAAGTTACCTGATAACTTTGCCAAAACATTTCAAACTACTTTTGTAATACAACTTCAGGTATTTTTTTACGTAAATAATCAATAAAATTGAAGACGGGATGATCTGTGTTCAATACAGGAAGAAATCAAACTGTAGCTAGCTTTCTGGTCACGCACCTCTATCTAACAGTACACTTCAAGTTACCCTCGTTCAAGATGGCCGTACTTCTTCATTACACAAAGGAATAACCTCAACCAATTTCTAACGACTGTTGAGGTCCAGTGGAAGCAATAGGAACTGCAAGAAGGTCCCTTAGAAATCTGGATTCCCACTGAAAACCCATTGAAAAGAGAGTGACCTCAAAAAACAAAAGAAATCTGAATGGTTTGCCCTCGGGGTTTCGCCTGCTAAATAAGTTCTGTTATACTCACAGACATGATTCAAACAGTTTTAGAAACTTCAGAGTGGTTTCTATCCAAATCTACTAATGATATGCATATCTTATCTTCTGGTGGTGAGTAGCAGACAGTTGAATGTGGGCATGCATTTCATCCGGACGTGAAAATACTGCCCCTGTCACCAAGAAGTTTTAACTGACTTGCCTGGTTAAAAATGTAATGTGTATCATCGTACTGCATGTATCTACTCTCTGTGGGTACTGTCTATGTAATGTGAGTTTTTGGCCAGTTGGTGTGTCACCTGACTGTTGTCTAACTCCCTCTAGGTGTTTCACCTGACTGTCTTCCACCTCACCTGTCTAACTCCCTCTAGGTGTTTCACCTGACTGTCCTCCACCTCACCTGTCTAACTCCCTCTAGGTGTTTCACCTGACTGTCCTCCACCTCACCTGTCTAACTCCCTCTAGGTGTTTCACCTGACTGTCCTCCACCTCACCTGTCTAACTCCCTCTAGGTGTTTCACCTCACCTGTCTAACTCCCTCTAGGTGTTTCACCTGACTGTCTTCCACCTCACCTGTCTAACTCCCTCTAGGGGCTTGTGATTGTCGTATGTGTGTCCCTTGTTACAGAGCGTAGGTATGTTTCATTGCTGTGCTCAAATGTGTCTCCAGGCAACCAGTCAGAAATAATATTAAATAGAGGAACACCTCTATCATCATCAACATCATTTGACAAACTGTCAAGTGGTGACATCCACTTTTCTCTGTTTCTTGTTCAGCCAAAACGTTTACCTCTCCACTGCGAAACGCTGTCTGGATGGGTATCAACATGCAGTCATCATGTACAATCATACCGTCAATCTTTGTTCACAGTCAGAACAGCTATAGAGACTTACTGTATGTTCCACTTCGCCAAATTAGCTACATGACCTTTTCTGTGACTGTATCCCAACTGGCACCCTATGCCCTACATCACTATCCCAGTCTGCTGTTCCCACATGCTTCAAGAGTGCCTCCATTGTTCCTGTTCCCAAGAAAGTTAAGGTAACTGAGCTAAACGACTATGTGCCGTAGCATTCACCTCCGTCATCATGAAGTGCTTTGAGAGACTAGTCAAGGACCATATCACCTCCACCCTACATGACACCCTAGACCCACTCCAATTTGCTTACCGCCCAAATAGGTCCACAGACGATGCAATCTCAACCACACTGCCCTAACCCATCTGGACAAGAGGAATACCTATGTGAGAATGCTGTTCATCGACTACAGCTCGGCATTTAACACCATAGTACCCTCCAAACTCGTCATTAAACTCGAGAACCTGGGTCTTGACCCCGCCGTGTGCAACTGGGTCCTGGACTTCCTGACGGGCTGCTCCCAGGTGGTGAGGGTAGGAAATAACATCTCCATCCCGCTGACCCTCAACACTGGGGCCTCACAAGGGTGCGTTCTCAGCCCTCTCTTGTACTCCCTGTTCACCCACGACTGCGTGGCCATGCACGCATCCAACTCAATTATCAAGTTGGCAGACCACACTATAGTGGTAGGCTTCATTAACAACAACGAAAAGACGGCCTACAGGGAGGAGGTGAGGGCCCTCGGAGTGTGGTTTCAGGAAAATAACCTCTCACACAACATCAACAAAACAAAGGAGATGATCATGGACTTCAGGAAACAGCAGAGGAAGCAATCCCCTATCCACATCGACGGGACAGTAGTGGAGAGGTTGGAGAGGTTTAAGTTCCTTCAAGTTCCACGGACATATCATGGTCCACCCATACAGACAGCATGGTGAAGAAGGCACAACATCGCCTCTTCAACCTCAGGAGGCTGAAGAAATTTAGCTTGTCACCCAAAGCACTCACAAACTTCTACAGATGCACAATTGAGAGCATCCTGTCGGGCTGTATCACAGACTGGATTGACAACTGCTCCGCCCACAACCGTAAGGCTCTCCAGAGGGTGGTGAGGGTCTGCACAACGCATCCCCGGGGCAAACTACCTGCCCTCCAAGACACCTACACCACCCAATGTCCCAGGAAGGCCAAAAAGATCATCAAGGACAACAGCCACCCGAGCCACTGCCTGTTCACCCCGCTATCATCCAGAAGGCGAGGTCAATACAGGTGCATCAAAGCGGGGACCGAGAGACTGAAAAACAGCTTCTATCTCAAGGTCATCAGACTGATAAACAGCCACCACTAACATTGAGTGGCTGCTGCCAACATACTGACTCAACTCTCTAGTAACTTTAATAAAAAAATCAGATGTAATAAATGTATCACTAGTCACTTTAAGCAAAGAGAGTGCACTATATAGGGAATAGGGTTCCATAGGGCTCTGGTCTAAAGTAGTGCACTATATAGGGAATAGGGTTCCATAGGGCTCTGGTCTAAAGTAGCGCACTATATAGGGAATAGGGTTCCATAGGGCTCTGGTCTAAAGTAGTGCACTATATAGGGAATAGGGTTCCATTTGGGATGCACATCCTTACAGTATCTTGCCTAATAGAAACATATTTGCCATTCAGCTCCTGGCCCTGTGATAAGAACCCCTCTCAGTCAGGAGTAATTTTCTCTAAATGGACAAAAATGACAATGTGTTTCCAGAGTGCGGAGCGAACAACTCTGTCCGGTTTGTTAATCCTGAACGGGATATGAGTTCCACAAAGGTCGTTTTCTGCCCGGTTGATTCAGGTTGGCCTGTCTGCTGCCGAGGTGAGGTGAGACTCCGTGCAGCTTAACTAAATGGATGTCCAATATGCACTCACAGAGGCTATCGACCATAGACCATAGACCATTAAGACAGTGACAAGCCGTGTAACATAATGTTGCATGGTTTCATTGAACTCTGCCCTCCACTAAGCATTAGAGGGACATGTACTTTGCCTGTACTTAATAGTCACAGTGGTACAGCTCAGCTCAGTCGAAGTGGTACAGCTCAGCTCAGTCACAGGGGTACAGCTCACAGCTCAGCTCAGTCAGGGGTACAGCTCACAGCTCAGCTCAGTCAGGGGTACATCTCACAGATCAGTCCAGTCACAGGGGTACATCTCACAGCTCAGCTCAGTCACAGGGGTACAGCTCACAGATCAGTCCAGTCACCGGGGTACAGCTCACAGATCAGTCCAGTCACAGGGGTACAGCTCACAGATCAGCTCAGTCACAGGGGTACAGCTCACAGCTCAGCTCAGTCAGGGGTACAGCTCACAGATCAGTCCAGTCACAGGGGTACAGCTCACAGCTCAGCTCAGTCACAGGGGTACAGCTCACAGCTCAGCTCAGTCACAGGGGTACAGCTCAGTCCAGTCATAGTGGTACAGCTCAGCTCAGTCACAGTGGTTCAGTTCAGTCACAGTGGTACATCTCAGCCCAGTCATAGTGGTACAGCTCAGCCCAGTCATAGTGGTACAGCTCAGTCACAGTGGTACAGCTCAGCTCAGTCACAGTGGTACAGCTCAGTCCAGTCACAGTGGTACAGCTCAGTCCAGTCACACTGGTACAGCTCAGTCCAGTCACACTGGTACAGCTCAGTCCAGTCACACTGGTACAGCTCAGTCCAGTCACACTGGTACAGCTCAGCTCAGTCACAGTGGTACAGCTCAGTTCAGTCACAGTGGTACATCTCAGCCCAGTCATAGTGGTACATCTCAGCCCAGTCATAGTGGTACAGCTCAGTCACAGTGGTACAGCTCAGCTCAGTCACAGTGGTACAGCTCAGTCCAGTCACAGTGGTACAGCTCAGTCCAGTCACACTGGTACAGCTCAGTCCAGTCACACTGGTACAGCTCAGTCCAGTCACACTGGTACAGCTCAGTCCAGTCACACTGGTACAGCTCAGTCCAGTCACACTGGTACAGCTCAGCTCAGTCACAGTGGTACAGCTCAGTTCAGTCACAGTGGTACATCTCAGCCCAGTCATAGTGGT
The DNA here is from genome assembly GCF_018296145.1 of Oncorhynchus tshawytscha. Taxonomy (NCBI): domain Eukaryota; kingdom Metazoa; phylum Chordata; class Actinopteri; order Salmoniformes; family Salmonidae; genus Oncorhynchus; species Oncorhynchus tshawytscha. Next base: position 75,560,507 of record NC_056431.1, on the reverse strand, counting down.
ACATCTCAGCCCAGTCATAGTGGTACAGCTCAGCCCAGTCATAGTGGTACAGCTCAGCTCAGTCATAGTGGTACAGCTCAGCTCAGTCACAGTGGTACAGCTCAGCTCAGTCACAGTGGTACAGCTCAGCTCAGTCACAGTGGTACAGCTCAGCTCAGTCACAGTGGTACAGCTCAGCTCAGTCACAGTGGTACAGCTCAGCTCAGTCACAGTGGTACAACTCAGTTTAGTCACAGTGGTACAGCTCAGTCCAGTCACAGTGGTACAGCTCACTCCAGTCACAGTGGTACAGCTCAGTCCAGTCACAGGGGTACCACTTTATTTTAAGAATGTGAAATGTCAGAATAATAGTAGAGAGAATAATGTATTTCAGCTTTTATTTATTTCATCCTATTTCCAGTGGGTCAGAAGTTTAATTAGTATTTGGAAGCATTTCGTTTAAATAGTTTAACCAGAAATTTGTGGAGTGGTTGAAAACGAGTTTTAATGACTCCAACCCAAGTGTATGTAAACTTCCGACTTCAACTGTATCCTCTACGGATCTGACTATCCAGATAACCTCTGTAGTACAATGACCTATATTTAAGAGCTGCACAAATCACACACAACAAAAAACCAAACATACATTGTTATGAGTGGTTATGTCAGCAGTTAAAGGTTAGTGGAAGTAAACTGTGACAAATGCATTGTTTTATGTAGTGTTAAGAATGGCAAACATGACTTACAAAATCCTTGTACCCTAATATCAGACCAAATATCAGACAGAATATCAGACAGAGTTTACTATAGTCCCTTCTCTGACCTTTCAGAGTCAATCTCAGGATTCTAGACTGTCAGATCAAATACGGCGTTATTTGTCACGAGCAGCGAATACAACAGGGGTGTTGACCTTATCGTGAAATGCTTACTGACGAGCCCTTTCCCAATAATGCAGAGGTCAAAAGTAAGAACATGCAAATAAAAATAGAAAACTGTAAACGAGGAATAACAATAACGAGGCTTTATCCAACGAGTACTGGTACCCAGGCAATGTGCAGAGGTACGAGGTGGTTGAGGTAATATATACATGGCGGTAGGGGTAAAAGTGACTTGGCAATCAGGATAGATAATAAACAGAATAGCAGCATTGTATGTGGAGAGTGTGAACGTGTATGTGTGTGTGTGTTGCGTCAATATGTATGTGTGTGTGTGTGTGTGTGTTGCGTCAATTTGTATGTGTGTGTGTGTGTTGCGTCAATTTGTATGTGTGTGTGTGTGTGTTGCGTCAATTTGTGTGTGTGTGTGTGTGTGTTGCGTCAATTTGCATGTTTGTGTGTGTGGTGTGTGTGTGTGTGTGTGTGTGTTGCGTCAATTTGCATGTTTGTGTGTGTGTGTGTTGCGTCAATTTGTATGTGTGTGTGTGTGTGTGTGTGTTGCGTCAATTTGTATGTGTGTGTGTGTGTGTGTGTGTTTGCGTCAATTTGCATGTTTGTGTGTGTGGTGTGTGTGTGTGTGTGTGTGTTGCGTCAGTTTGTGTGTGTGTGTGTGTGTGTGTGTGTGTGTGTGTGTGCAGGGGTACAAGGTAGTTGCAGTCAGATAATTGAAGTGTGCGTGGGTATGTGTTTGACTAGAAGTCAGCATGTGCGTAGAGTCAGCGTGTGCGTAGAGTCAGCGCGTGCGTAGAGTCAGCGCGTGCGTAGAGTCAGCGCGTGCGTAGAGTCAGCGCGTGCGTAGAGGTCAGCGCGTGCGTAGGAGTCAGCGCGTGCGTAGGAGTCAGCGCGTGCGTAGGAGTCAGCGCGTGCGTAGGAGTCAGCGCGTGCGTAGGAGTCAGCGCGTGCGTAGGAGTCAGCGCGTGCGTAGGAGTCAGCGCGTGCGTAGGGAGTCAGCGCGTGCGTAGGAGTCAGCGCGTGCGTAGGAGTCAGCGCGTGCGTAGGAGTCAGCGCGTGCGTAGGAGTCAGCGCGTGCGTAGGAGTCAGCGCGTGCGTAGGAGTCAGCGCGTGCATAGAGTCTGAAAGTAGGTGCAAAAACTGTCAACGTGGTAGTCCGCGTAGTAGAGCTCTGTTAACCAACCTGAGCCCGACGGACCCCGACATTATACATCGGGCTAGGGACGGCAGGGCCTGCTGTCTCAATAACTAGGGATGGGCAGGGCCTGTTGTCTCATCAATAACTAGGGATGGGCAGGGCCTGTTGTCTCATCAATAACTAGGATATGGGCAGGGCCTGCTGTCTCATCAATAACTAGGGATGGGCAGGGCCTGCTGTCTCATCAATAACTAGGGATGGGCAGGGCCTGCTGTCTCATCAATAACTACGGATGGGCAGGGCCTGCTGTCTCATCAATAACTAGGATACGGTATGGCCTGCTGTCTCATCAATAACTAGGATACGGTATGGCCTGCTGTCTCATCAATAACTAGGATACAGGCAGGGTAGGGCTCATGCTTAAAATTCATTCCCGTGCAGGGCTCTACCAGGTAACCATTTAATTAACTGTTCAGCAGTCTTATGGCTTGGGGGTAGAAGCTGTTATGGAGCCTTTTGGACCTAGACTTGGCGCTCCACACTTTCCGTGTGGTAGCAGAATGAGCAGTCTGTGAGTTGGGTGGCTAGGGTCTTTGAGAATTTTCCAGTCCTTCTTTTGAAGCCACCTGATATAGAGATCCTGGATGGCAGGGACCTCTGCTCCAGTGAGTACTGGGCCATCCGCATTCTACTCTGTAGCGCCTTTTAGTCAAGGGCAATGCAGTTTCCATATCAATCGGTGATGTTCCCAGTCAAGAGGCTTTCAACATTGCAGCTTTAAGAAATTTTTGAGGATCTGAGGAGCCATGGCAAGTCTTTTCAACCTCCTGAGAGGGAAAAGGCGCTACCTCGCCTTCTTCACGACCTTGCTGGTGTGAGAGTACCGTGTTAAGTCCTTGCTGACACTGACGAACTTGAAGCTCTCGACCTGCTCCACTGCAGCCCCATCGATGTGGATGGGGATGTGCTTGCCCCTCTGTTACCTGTAGTCTACGATCAGCTCCTTTGACTTCCTGGCGTTGAGGCGGAGGTTGTTTTCCTGGCACCAAACAGCCAGGTCTCTGACCTCCTCCCTGTAGACTGTCTCATCGCTGTTGTGTTGTCAGCAAACTTAATGGTGTTGGAGTCGTGCTTGGCCACAAAGTGGTGGGTGATCAGGGAGTACAGGAGGAGACTAAGCACGCACCCCTGAGAGTCCCTCGTTTTGAGGGTCAGTGTGGCGGATGTGTTGTTACCTACCTTCACCACCTGGGGGCGGCACGTCAGGAAGTCCAGGATCCAGTTGCAGAGGGAGATGTTTAGTCCCAGCGTCCCGAGCTTGGTGATGAACTTGAAGGGGACAATGGCATTGAACGCTGAGC
>NC_056431.1:75494553-75557042 GCF_018296145.1 Oncorhynchus tshawytscha | reverse complement strand
GTAGGTATTCCTCTTGTCCAGGTGGAAGAGAGTAGTGAAGAGTGCAATAGATATTGTGGTTGTATTGTTTGTGGATCTGTTTGGGCTGTATTCAAATTTGAGTGGGCCCAGGGTGTCTATGGTGATGGTGTTGATGTGAGCCACGACCAACCTTTTAAAAGCATTTCATGGTTACAGAGGTGAATGTGGACAATCGTCGTTTAGGCAGGTTACCTTTGAAATATTAGGAACAATGGTGATATGCTTGAATGTTCTGGTGGGGATTACAGACTGTGACAAGGAGATGTTGAAAATGTTGATGAAGACACTTGCAAGTGAGTCCAGCTGGTCTGCGCATGCCCTGAGAATGTGCCCTGGTATTTTGTCTGGCTCAGCAGCTTTCTCACATTGACCACGGAAAGCGAGATCACACGGTCATCCAGGACAGCGGGGGGCCTGTATCAGTGTTGTTTTCCCTCGAAGCAAGAATAGAAGGCATTCAGCTCGTCTGGGAGGTTTGGGTCACTGACGTTATCGATGCACTTATTGATGAAGCCTGTGACTGATGTCGTAAACACCATCAATGTTATTGGATGAATCTCAGAACGTATTCCAATCTGCGCTAGCAAAGCGGTCTTGTAGCTTAGCGTCCTCTTCACCGTACTGAGCACGTTACTGGTACTTCTTGTTTGAGTTTTTGATTGTAAGCTACCCTATTCACATCGACGGGACAGTAGTGGAGAGGGTGGAAAGTTTTAAGTTCCTTGGTGTACATTTCACAGACAAGCTGAAATGGTCCACCCACACAGACAGCATGGTGAAGAAGGCACAACAGTGCCTCTTCAACCTCAGGAGGCTGAAGAAACTTGGCTTGTCACCAAAAACACACAAACTTTTACAGATGCACAGTTGAGGATGTATCACCGCCTGGTACGGCAACTGCTCTGCCCACAACCGTAAGGCTTGCCAGAGGGTAGAGGTCTGCACAAAGCATCACCGGGGGCAAACTACCTGCCCTCCAGGACACCTACACCACCCGATGTCACAGGAAGGCCAAAAATATCATCAAGGACAACAACCACCCGAGCCACTACCTGTTCAGCCCGCTATCATCCAGAAGGTGAGGTCAGTACAGGTGCATAAAAGCTGGGACCGAGAGACTGAAAAACAGCTTCTATCTCAATGTCATCAGACTGTTAAACAGCCATTACTAACATTGAGTGGCTGCTGCCAACATACTGACTCAAATCTCTTTTCTCTTTAATAATTAAAAATGAGATGTAATAAATGTATCACTAGCCACTTTAAACAATGCCACTTTCTATAATGTTTATATACCTTACACTACTCGTCTCATATGTATATACTGTACTCTATACCATCTACTGCATCTTGCATATGCCGTTCGGCCATCGCTCATCCAATTATTTATGTTTACATATTCTTATTAATTCCTTTACACTTGTGTGTATAAGGTAGTTGTTGTGAAATTGTTAACTTGTTAGATATTACTGCATGGTCGGAACTAAAAGCACAAGCATTTCGCTACACTCGCATTAACATCTGCTAACCATGTGTATGTGACCAATACGATTTGATTTTTAAACAGGAAGCAGGAGAATGGAAAATGGAGTCATGGTCTGATTTGCCAAAGGGAGGACGACGGAGGTCCTTGTCTGCATTTCTGTGGGCAGAGTAAAAATGGTCAGAGTGTTAGCATCTCCAGAGTGAAGTCAAATGACCTAGCGGCCTCATGGGTGGAATGTTATTCATATTTGTCATAATTTAATAACTAAGTAACATTATTTCAAAAACCCACCAAAATCCCTTATTCTTCTGTGATGTATACAAAAGTGTATTATTAGGAAGCAAACTCAAAATGGAATACATTTCAACTCTATATCTGACCTGTTAGAGGTGTTTTCTTTCTTTTTAAAGCCTTTAACCATGTATGTGATGTGAATACTTTTACTCCTCTACTCCGACAATTCATCTACAGATAAATCGATTAGCCGAATTCCTTTCTAGTAGCTCCTCCTTCCGGTCTGGTCAGCATGTAACAAGGTCTCCACAGCCCTTCTTCCCATGTCTTCCCTTGCACCACATGGGTAGCTCGAATAAATGGAGTAGAGTCCAGTGTAAACAAGGGAACAACTGAGTCTGAGATTAAGTAGGAGCCATTATCGAGGTCGAAGTCGAGGTTAGCATCTGTCGATTCGTAGTTCGAAGGTACTTGGTAGTCATGGGTGATAATGCTGTGAGCTTTCTGTGCAAAAAAAAGTAAAGTATGCAAAGAACACAAAAATAAAACAGCAAAGTTGGGTTGGGAGTAAGATGTTCAACCATCTCCATCGTTCTCACTGTGTTGATCTGATCCTGTCAGTAAAACAGAGAGAGAGACCTGGCCAAAGCTCCTCTTATCCAGGTCACACTAACACTTCCATAGCCTGGCCCGTCCTCCGCTCTGGTCCCCCACCCGTCGGATTAGCTGACTGACAGCAACTAGCAGTCCGTCCATTCGGCGGAGATGAGCTAATCTCTCCACAGGACAGAGAGGAAGAGGACATATCACAGTTATCCACCTGCGCGTTAGAGTCAGAGGGCTCTATCAACCGGCTCGAGTGTCAGATCACACAGACGATCAGGCAGGTGGCAGGGATGGAGGGTTGGAAGGCAGGCAGAGGTAGTTGTGACCCAAGAAGCACCGTGACCAGCCACAGACCGCTGCAGGCAGGGTGTTCAGTTGCTCACGCTGAGATGTCTTTGATTAGCCAATGGCTGACCCGGAGAGCCAAAAATGGTAACGTGTCAAAAGTAGCACCTGCTCCCATGGAGAGACAGTGGGTGTTTTATTCAACCTCTTCTCAGAGCAGTCATGTATTATTGTGCATGGTAATCCGAGACAATCAATTTCGTATGATATGTTACGTTTCGTATGGTGTGTGTTAATCATTTGTTGATGTCCATCACTCAATTTCGTATGATATGTTACGTTTCGTATGGTGTGTGTTAATCATTTGTTGATGTCCATCACTCAATTTCGTATGATATGTTACGTTTCGTATGGTGTGTGTTAATCATTTGTTGAAGTCCATCACTATGGTTACGTTTGTATGGTGTGTGTTAATCATTTGTTGATGTCCATCACTCATTTCGTTTCGTATGGTGTGTGTTAATCATTTGTTGATGTCCATCACTCAATTTCGTATGATATGTTACGTTTCGTATGGTGTGTGTTAATCATTTGTTGATGTCCATCACTCATTTCGTATGATATATTACGAGTTACAATTTGCATTATATGTTAGGAATTTGCCAAACATACAATATGTTAGGAATTCAAATCAAATTGTCACATGCACCGAATATAACAGGTGTAGAACTTACAGTGAAATGGTTATTCTTGATAGGAGGTGAGGTGGCTAGGTGGCTAACATTAGCTAGCTAGCTCGCTAAATTTAGCCAGGCTAGAGGTTAGGGTTATGGGTTAAGGTTAGCTAACATGCTAAGGTGGTGCAATGTAGCTAAAAAGCAGTAAGTGGTGGACAAGTGTCTAAAATGCTTAAGTTGTCCATAATGAGATTCAAACTTGCAAATGTCGTGTTGCTAGACATACACGTTATACCGCTACCCCTCCACCCTGACCAACCATTTCAGTAACCATCTGTCTTATTTAACCATACCAAACATAACATATCATACTAAATTGAGTGTCTCGGATTTACGTACAGAATAATACAAAATTCTCCAAGACCAGGTTAGTTTATTTTGGATAGAAATGGAATGAGAGAGACGGACCACTGAGGACGGACCACTGAGGACGGACCACCGAGGACGGACCACTGAGGACTAAGAAACTACTTCCTAGTGCTTAGCCTAGTCATTCTATGAAACTACTTCCTAGTGCTTAGCCTAGTTATTATATGAAACTACTTCCTAGTGCTTAGCCTAGTTATTATATGAAACTACTTCCTAGTGCTTAGCCTAGTTATTATATGAAACTACTTCCTAGTGCTTAGCCTAGTTATTATATGAATCTACTTCCTAGTGCTTAGCCTAGTTATTATATGAATCTACTTCCTAGTGCTTAGCCTAGTTATTATATGAAACTACTTCCTAGTGCTTAGCCTAGTTATTATATGAATCTACTTCCTAGTGCTTAGCCTAGTTATTATATGAATCTACTTCCTAGTGCTTAGCCTAGTTATTATATGAATCTACTTCCTAGTGCTTAGCCTAGTTATTATTGCTACTTCCTCCATCTCTTCCTTCTAGTTATTATATGAATCTACTCCTGCTTAGCCTAGTTATTATATGAATCTACTTCCTAGTGCTTAGCCTAGTTATTATATGAATCTACTTCCTAGTCTAGCCTAGTTATTATATGAATCTACTTCCTAGTCTTAGCCTAGTTATTATATCCTAGTGCTTAGCCTAGTTATTATATGAATCCTTCCCTAGCCTAGTTATTATATGAATCTACTTCCTAGTGCTTAGCCTGAAACTACGTCCTAGTGCTTAGCCTTGTTATTATATGAATCTACTTCCTAGTGCTTAGCCTAGTTATTATATGAATCTACTTCCTAGTGCTTAGCCTCTACTTCCTAGTGCTTCCTCCTTCCCTTCCATCTCTTCCTGCTTAGCCTCCTCCTCCCCTAGTTATTATATGAATCCTTCCAGTCTAGCCTAGTTATTATATTCTACTTCTAGTGCTTAGCCTAGTTATTATATGAATCCTTCCCTTAGCCTAGTTATTATATGAATCCTCCAGTCTAGCCTTCCTTCCTAGTGCTTAGCCTAGTTATTATATGAATCTACTTCCTAGTGCTTAGCCTAGTTATTATATGAATCTACTTCCTAGTGCTTAGCCTAGTTATTATATGAATCTACTTCCTACTTGCCTAGTTATTCTATAAAACTACTTGTCTCTTTGCTATAATGTCTGTATATGTCTGAATCGCTGAAGCATTGCCCTCCCTCCATCTCTTCCTCTCTCCTCCTCCCCTCCCTCCATCTCTTCCCTCTCCTCCTCCTCCCCTCCCTCCATCTCTTCCTCTCTCCTCCTCCCCTCCCCCCATCTCTTCCTCTCTCCTCCTCCCCTCCCTCCATCTCTTCCTCTCTCCTCCTCCCCTCCCTCCATCTCTTCCTCTCTCCTCCTCCCCTCCCTCCATCTCTTCCCTCTCCTCCTCCCCTCCCTCCATCTCTTCCTCTCTCTCCTCCTCTCCCTCCCTCCATCTCTTCCTCTCTCCTCCTCCTCTCCCTCCATCTCTTCCTCTCTCCTCCTCCCCTCCCTCCATCTCTTCCTCTCTCCTCCTCCCCTCCCTCCCTCTTTCCCTTCCTCTCCTCCTCCCCTCCTTCTTCCTAATAAATCCCTGCTTGGACTCCTTGGGGGTACCAGTGTCCTGTCAGAGTGCCACTGTGAGTGACTTTCATTAGCTAACACCCCACAGGCTCTGTCATGCACAAACACAAGCCGGTAACACAGAGCAGAAATGAGATGCCTCTCTGGCCACAGCCCAGACACACACAGCAGAAATGAGATGCCTCTCTGGCCACAGCCCAGACACACACAGCAGAAATGAGATGCCTCTCTGGCCACAGCCCAGACACACACAGCAGAAATGAGATTCTTCTCTGGCCACAGCCCAGACACACACAGCAGAAATGAGATGCCTCTCCAGCCCAGACACACACAGCTCTGGCCACAGCCCAGACACACACAGCAGAAATGAGATGCCCTCTGGCCACAGCCCAGACACACACAGCAGAAATGAGATGCCTCTCTGGCCACAGCCCAGACACACACAGCAGAAATGAGATGCCTCTCTGGCCACAGCCCAGACACACACAGCAGAAATGAGATGCCTCTCTGGCCACAGCCCAGACACACACAGCAGAAATGAGATGCCGCTCTGGCCACAGCCCAGACACACACAGCAGAAATGAGATGCCCTCTGGCCACAGCCCAGACACACAGAGCAGAAATGAGATGCCGCTCTGGCCACAGCCCAGACACACACAGCAGAAATGAGATGCCTCTCTGGCCACAGCCCAGACACACACAGCAGAAATGAGATGCCTCTCTGGCCACAGCCCAGACACACACAGCAGAAATGAGATGCCTCTCTGGCCACAGCCCAGACACACACAGCAGAAATGAGATGCCGCTCTGGCCACAGCCCAGACACACACAGCAGAAATGAGATGCCCTCTCACAGCCCAGACACACAGAGCAGAAATGAGATGCCGCTCTGGCCACAGCCCAGACACACACAGCAGAAATGAGATCCCCTCTGGCCCTCCAGAAATGAGATGCCTCTCTGGCCACAGCCCAGACACACACAGCAGAAATGAAATGCCGCTCTGGCCACAGCCCAGACACACACAGCAGAAATGAGATGCCTCTCTGGCCACAGCCCAGACACACACAGCAGAAATGAGATGCCCTCTGGCCACAGCCCAGACACACACAGCAGAAATGAGATGCCTCTCTGGCCACAGCCCAGACACACACAGCAGAAATGAGATGCCTCTCTGGCCACAGCCCAGACACACACAGCAGAAATGAGATGCCTCTCTGGCCACAGCCCAGACACCACAGCAGAAATGAGATGCCTCTCTGGCCACATCCCAGACACACACAGCAGAAATGAGATGCCCTCTGGCCACAGCCCAGACACACACAGCCTCTGGCCACATCCCAGACACACACAGCAGAAATGAGATGCCCTCTGACCACAGCCCAGACACACACAGCAGAAATGAGATTCTTCTCTGGCCACAGCCCAGACACACACAGCAGAAATGAGATGCCCTCTGGCCACAGCCCAGACACACACAGCAGAAATGAGATGCCTCTCTGGCCACAGCCCAGACACACACAGCAGAAATGAGATGCCTCTCTGACCACAGCCCAGACACACACAGCAGAAATGAGATGCCTCTCTGGCCACAGCCCAGACACACACAGCAGAAATGAGATGCCTCTCTGGCCACAGCCCAGACACACACAGCAGAAATGAGATTCTTCTCTGGCCACAGCCCAGACACACACAGCAGAAATGAGATGCCTCTCTGGCCACAGCCCAGACACACTCCAGAAATGAGATGCCTCTCTCACAGCCCAGACACACACAGCAGAAATGAGATGCCCTCTGGCCACAGCCCAGACACACACAGCTCTCTGGCCACAGCCCAGACACACACAGCAGAAATGAGATTCTTCCTGGCCACAGCCCAGACACACACAGCAGAAATGAGATGCCTCTCTGGCCACAGCCCAGACACACAGAGCAGAAATGAGATGCCTCTCTGGCCACAGCCCAGACACACACAGCAGAAATGAGATGCCTCTCTGGCCACAGCCCAGACACACACAGCAGAAATGAGATGCCCTCTGGCCACAGCCCAGACACACACAGCAGAAATGAGATGCCTCTCTGGCCACAGCCCAGACACACAGAGCAGAAATGAGATGCCGCTCTGGCCACAGCCCAGACACACACAGCAGAAATGAGATGCCTCTCTGGCCACATCCCAGACACACACAGCAGAAATGAGATGCCTCTCTGGCCACATCCCAGCCCAGAAATGAGACACAGCCCAGACACACACAGCAGAAATGAGATGCCTCTCTGGCCACAGCCCAGACACACACAGCAGAAATGAGATGCTTCTCTGGCCACAGCCCAGACACACACAGCAGAAATGAGATGCCTCTCTGGCCACAGCCCAGACACACACAGCAGAAATGAGATGCCGCTCTGGCCACAGCCCAGACACACACAGCAGAAATGAGATTCTTCTCTGGCCACAGCCCAGACACACACAGCAGAAATGAGATGCCTCTCTGGCCACAGCCCAGACACACACAGCAGAAATGAGATGCCTCTCTGGCCACAGCCCAGACACACACAGCAGAAATGAGATACCTCTCTGGCCACAGCCCAGACACACACAGCAGAAATGAGATGCCGCTCTGGCCACAGCCCAGACACACACAGCAGAAATGAGATGCCGCTCTGGCCACAGCCCAGACACACACAGCAGAAATGAGATTCTTCTCTGGCCACATCCCAGACAACAAAAGCCATTGTGATCCAGTGTCAATGCTAGCAGGCAGCGTCGCGTAGCATCTCCCTGAACATGGAACAGCTGTATTACAGTTCACCGACACATTCATTAGTCTCAGAAACATGTTCCACTTGTCTTGTGTGTTCTGTGAATGTAGGAATATCCATTAACAAAGTGTCTTTGTCTGTCTATCTCAGGGGGGGGTGGTCTATCTCAGGGGGTGGTCTATCTCAGGGGGTGGTCTATCTCAGGGTGTGTGTGTCTATCTTAGGGGGGTGGGTGTATGTCAAATCAAAATATCTTAGGGGGTTTGTCTATCTCGGGGTGTGTCTCTCATTCTTCTAGACCCCCGTCCCCCTCTATCTCAAGGGGGTGGGTGTCTATCTCAGGGGGTGTCCTGTGTCTATCTCGGGGAGTGGTCTCATCTCAGGGGTGTGTCTATCTCAGGGGGGGTGTGTGTCTATCTCAGGGGTGTGTTTATCTCAGGGGGTGGTCTATCTCAGGGGGTGGTCTATCTCAGGGTGTGTGTGTCTATCTTAGGGGTGTGTGTATATCTTAGGGGGTGTGTCTATCTCGGGGTGTGTGTCGATCTTAGGGGGTGTCTATCTTAGGGGTGGGGGGATATCTCAGAGGGGGTGTCTATCTGGGGGTGTCTATCTCAGGGGCTGTGTCTATCTTAGGGGGTTTGTGTCTATCTCATGGGTGTGTCTCAGGGGGTGTCTATCTTAGGGGGTGTCTCTATCTCGGGGGTGTGTCTATGTCGGAGGGGGTGTGTCTATCTCGGGGTGGAGGGGGGGGTCTATCTCGGGGGTGTGTCTATCTCGGGGTGTGTCTATCTCGGGGGTGTGTCTATCGGGTGTGTGTCTATCTCGGGGTGTGTCTATCTCGGGGTGTGTCTATCTCTATCTCGGGGTGTGTCTATCTCGGGTGGGGGTGTCTATCTCAGGTGGGGTGTCTATCTCGGGGTGTGTCTATCTCGGGGTGTGTCTATCTCGGGGGGTGTCTATCTCGGGGGTGTGTCTATCTCGGGGGTGTCTATCTCGGGGGTGTCTATCTCGGGGGGGTCTATCTCAGGTGGGGTGTCTATCTCGGGGTGTGTCTATCTCGGGGGTGTGTCTATCTCGGGTGGGGGGTGTCTATCTTTCTCAGGGGATATGCGACATATAAAATGGCAACAACAACAGACAGAATAATATTATCTTAATAATAGAAGAATGTGGGTTAGACAACTGTGTTGTTTTCCTGTGAGAACCAATTACAGCTTCTCTTCCTGGCTTTGGGTTTATTCTACCACTGCTCTCCTTGCTGAGTTATATTTTCTCTCTTCCTTTCTGGTTTTCTCTGATATTGCTGGGTGTCTGGCCTGTCTGGTGGCTGGGTGTCTGGCCTGTCTGGTGGCTGGGTGTCTGGCCTGTCTGGTGGCTGGGTGTCTGGCCTGTCTGGTGGCTGGGTGTCTGGCCTGTCTGGTGGCTGGGTGTCTGGCCTGTCTGGTGGCTGGGTGTCTGGCCTGTCTGGTGGCTGGGTGTCTGGCCTGTCTGTTGGCTGGGTGTCTGGCCTGTCTGGTGGCTGGGTGTCTGGCCTGTCTGGTGGCTGGGTGTCTGGCCTGTCTGGTGGCTGGGTGTCTGGCCTGTCTGGTGGCTGGGTGTCTGGCCTGTCTAGTGGCTGGGTGTCTGGCCTGTCTGGTGGCTGGGTGTCTGGCCTGTCTAGTAGTGGCTGGGTGTCTGGTGGCTGGGTGTCTGGCCTGTCTGGTGGCTGGGTGTCTGGCCTGTCTGGTGGCTGGGTGTCTGGCCTGTCTGGTGGCTGGGTGTCTGGCCTGTCTAGTGGCTGGGTGTCTGGCCTGTCTGGTGGCTGGGTGTCTGGCCTGTCTAGTGGCTGGTTGTTGTTTGTTTACCTGATAATCCAATACGTTGTGAAATATCACAAGACTGGTATAAAGATTATATTTTGGCTGATATTAGAATTTTTCTGGGGGGGTTTTTTCTTTTTTTTCTAGTGTTTGTGAAGACAGCGTCTTCAGTATGCTTAGAGACGTTTACGATCTTGTTTGAATGAAAATATTTACAATGAACCGTTTGGGCGACGCAGACGTCGCTCGCTGTTGTTACGTTGTGAAGTCTGCAGCGTCTGGATCACAAAGCTCAGGCAGCAGACATCACGTAGTCAGGTCATTGAGAAGTACAGGAGTCATTGTTGAGCAATACATAAATACTTTACTGGGGGAGGCTGGAGCTATAAATATGTAATGGACAATCTGAATGGGTAGCAAGGTAACGGAACAACACAATGTGTGTGTTTGATGTGATGTGTGTGTGTGTGTGTGTGTGTGTGTGTGTGTGTGTGTGTGTGTGTATATGCACGTGAAGGTTTTTCTTGAACCTGTGTGTGTGTGTGAGGGAACATAACATGGGACTAAATCATGGTTTGGTTCTGAGTGTTTGCTCTCATTGGGCCATAATCACATGATCACATGACTTGTCTTCTGTCTCCATGGATTCAACTGTAACTAAGCACTACACCTATGACATCACTTTTGCGAGAGAGAGAGAGAGAGAGAGAGTGTGTGTGTGTGTGTGTGTGAGTGTGAATATTTATTCTCTTTGACTCGCATTCTCTCCCCATCCCCCTCTTCCTCTCTCTGTCTCTCTGTCTCATTGTGTCTGTGTGTCTCCTGTAAAGCAGAAAGCAGAGAGAATTCGTTCAGCTTCTCACGGAGCTCCAGTGTGTCCAGTATCGGCCGCGACACCAAGGAAGTGGTGACCACGCTGCATTTCGGAGAGTCCTACGGTCGTAAAGGTGACTCCCTGCCCACCGCCTGCCTGTGGGTGGGCACCAGCCTGGGCGTGGTCCTCCTACTGCCCATATCCATCCCCACAGAGAAGGAGAGGCTGGAGGAGCCTGTCACCATGGGGCCCAGCGGTGAGCCTGCTCTTTGGGGTGAACGGCCTTGATGTGGCCTGCCTTAGCCTACTTTATTTTGATATCTGAACAATGACATTAGACATGATAGTAATGGAGAAATGATTAACTGACTCACAGGGTGGGGTGCTGAGGAAATTCATATGCTAATGGAGGTGTGATAATGGAATTTGCCGGCGCATATTGTTTTCTGTCCTCCTACTGTCTCATTCTTCTCTGTCCTCCTACTGTCTCATTCTTCTCTGTCCTCCTACTGTCTCATTCTTTTCTGTCCTCCTACTGTCTCATTCTTCTCTGTCCTCCTACTGTCTCATTCTTTTCTGTCCTCCTACTGTCTCATTCTTCTCTGTCCTCCTACTGTCTCATTCTTCTCTGTCCTCCTACTGTCTCATTCTTCTCTGTCCTCCTACTGTCTCATTCTTCTCTGTCCTCCTACTGTCTCATTCTTCTCTGTCCTCCTCTCTCATTCTTCTTTGTCCTCCTCTCTCATTCTTCTCTGTCCTCCTCTCTCATTCTTCTCTGTCCTCCTCTCTCATTCTTCTCTGTCCTCCTCTCTCATTCTTCTTTGTCCTCCTACTGTCTCATTCTTCTCTGTCCTCCTACTCTCTCATTCTTCTCTGTCCTCCTACTGTCTCATTCTTCTCTGTCCTCCTACTGTCTCATTCTTCTCTGTCCTCCTCTCATTCATTCTTCTTTGTCCTCCTACTGTCTCATTCTTCTCTGTCCTCCTACTGAATCTCATTCTTATCTGTCCTCCAAATTAATTTCATTCTTATTTGTCCTCCTCTCTCATTCTTTCTGTCCTCCTAAAGTTGTAGATCATAAGACATTATCTAGATCCTCCTACTGTCTCATTCTTAGTCTGTCCTCCTACTGTCTCATTCTTGTCTGTCCTCCTACTGTCTCATTCTTAGTTGTCCTCCAGAAGACATCTCATTCTTCCAGAAGACATATAGTTGTCCTCCTCTCTCATTCTTAGTTTGTCCTCCTAAACTGTCTCATTCTTAGTTGTGATCCCCTAGTTGAATTCTTCTCTGTCCTCCAGAAGACATATAGTTGTCCTCCAGAAGACTATCATTCTTCTCTGTCCTCCAGAAGACTATCATTGTTCCAGAAGACATATAGTTGTAGATCCAGAAGACTATAGTTCTTCATATAGTTGTAGATCTCTCATTCTTCTCTGTCCTCCTCTAGATCCAGAAGACATTGTTCCTCTAGTCCTGTAGATCCATTCTTAGTTTGTCCTCCTAGTTGTCTCAGAATTCTTTCTGTCCAGAAGACCTAGTTGTCTCATTCTTAGTTCTGTCCTCCTACTGTCTCATTCTAGTTGTAGATCCTCCTACTGTCTCATCCAGAAGACAATTTCAATCCAACTGAAATAGTTGTATCCAAAGACAGAAAGATCCAGAAGACAAAAGTGAATAGAAAAAAGGTGCTTATATTTAGATCCAAAAACTAGTTGGATCCAAAAATTAGTTTTGACTGCAGATCCAGAAGACATAAAGTTGTAGATCCAGAAGACACATAGTTGTAGATCCAGAAGACACATAGTTGTCGATCCAGAAGACATATAATGGCTTGCACTTTTCTTGAATCATTCCTTAAATATTTTATTGTTAAATAAATTGAAATTGGATTAAAAAAATACTTTTGTTCTCCACACATTGCAACTGGATTTTCAAAAATTCGGAGACAATTTAATGTTTTTATTTTGAGAAAACACGACGAATAGCATGGACCAAATGATTGGCACCCTGGTGCTAGTACTTGATTGCACAGACTTTGGCCAAGATAACTGACAAACACCTGTTGTAGCCGACTGAGCCTGCTGCACCTTTCTGCTAGCAATTTGGACCACTTTTTCTGCCAGAAAACTGCTCAAATACTTTGTTTGAGGGGTTCAGATCTCGCTGGAGGTTTCGGATGTGACTCAGATCTGGACTATTGGCTGATGTGTGTTGGAGGTTTTGGGTGTGACTCAGATCTGGACTATCGGCTGGATGCTTCTGATGTGTGTTGGAGGTTGTTGTCCAGCTGGAGGACCCACAACCTTTAACAGAGATCCAGTTATTGGACACTGGGTTTGATCATTGCACTCCAAAACACCTTGATAATCTGCTGATTTCATGATGTCTTGCACATGTTCAGGAGGCATCAAACACTTCATTTGGTCGTTTGGTAAACATAGAAAGACCCCACTGCTGAAGGAGACACAAGAACGCCTGATTTAAACTTCTCAAAAAACCCAACTAAACAAACCTAAGTCCTGGGGAAAAATCCTCTGTGGACCAATTAAACAAAATTGAAGCTCTTTGGCAATTCAGATCAGTTCACTGACGACTAAATGAAGAACGACATCCAAATGAACGCTGTGCAACCAAGCACTAGCTCCGGGGTGTCAATCATTTTGTTCGTGCCGTTTGTCTTTATTTTCTAAATTAAAATTGAGAACAGAAGTTTACGAAAATAAAGTCGGTTCTGCAATGTTGACAATCGAGTGGTAAGTTTTACAACATTTTTTAAAACTTATTTGAGAACAAATAGGGAATAATTTAAGGAAAGGGCCAATAGGGGGCCAATATTTTTGGCCACAGTTGTAGACAGACATCTATTACACATTTGAGAACAGCCATAATGATGACACTACAATGTATTTGTTTGCTGTGCATCTATTAGGATACCTAAAATTTTAGCTTTTGCATAACATCACATGAATGTGTTATAGATCCACTATATGACCAACAGAATGTGGAAACCTGGTCTTCAAACATCTCATTCCAAAATCATGGGCATTAATATGGAGTTGCCCCACCCCCCACCCCCTTTGCTGCTATAACAGCCTCCACCTTTCTGGGAAGGCTTTCCACTAGATGTTGGAACATTGCTGCGGGGACTTCCATTCTGCCTCCATTCTGCCATAAGTGCATTAGTGAGGTCGGGCACTGATGTTGGGCGATTAGACCTGGCCTGCAGTCGGCGATCAAATTCATTCCACAGGTTTTTTTGAAGGGGTTGATGTCAGGCCAGTCAAGTGTTCCCACACCGATCTCGATAAAGCATTTCTGTATGGACCTCTCTTTTGTGCACAGGGAACTGTCATGCTGAAACAGGAAAGGGCCTTCCCCAAACTGTTTCCTCAAAGTTGGAAGCACAGAATTCTCTAGAATGTCATTATATGCTGTAGCGTTAAGATTTCCCTTCACTGGAACTAAGGGGCCCGAAACATAAAAAACAGCCCCAGACCATTATTCCTCCTCCACCAAACTTCACAGTTGGCACTATGGTGCAGGTAGTGTTCTCCTTGGTATCCGTCAAACCCAGATTCGTCTGACCTGCCAGATGGTGAAGCTTGATTCATCACTCCAGAGAACGTGTTTCCACTGCTCCAGAGTCCAATGGCGGCGAGCTTTACACCACTCCAGCCAACGCTTGTCACTGTGCATGGTGATCTTAGGCTTGTGTACGGCTGCTCGTCCGTCCGTGAAAACCCATTTCATGAAGCGCCCGACAAACAGTTATTGTGCTGATGTAGCTTCCAGAGGCCAGTTGGAAGTCGGTAGTGAGCGGTGCAACCGGAGGACAGATGAGGTTTAGGTGCTACATGCTTTAGCACTCGGCGGTGTGATTTTACACACCTCGTCAGCACCGGCTTTGGCTGAAATTTGCTCAATCCACCAGTTTGAAGTTGTGTCCACATACTTTTGTATATATATATATATATATATATATATATAGATCTATTTAATTACGTTCGTGAAATTATTATAGAAATCAAATTCAAATGTTATTTGTGACATGCTTTGACCTGGCTATATACACAGGGTACCAGGTAATGACTTGGCTATATACACAGGGTACCAGGTAATAACTTGGCTATATACACAGGGTACCAGGTAATAACGTGGTTATATACACAGGGTACCAGGTAATAACTTGGCTATATACACAGGGTACCAGGTAATAACCTGTCTATACACACAGGGTACCAGGTAATAACCTGGCTATATACACAGGGTACCAGGTAATAACCTGGCTATATACACAGGGTACCAGGTAATAACCTGGCTATATACACAGGGTACCAGGTAATAACTTGGCTATATACACAGGGTACCAGGTAATAACTTGGCTATATACACAGGGTACCAGGTAATAACTTGGCTATATACACAGGGTACCAGGTAATAACCTGGCTATACACACAGGGTACCAGGTAATAACCTGGCTATATACACAGGGTACCAGGTAATAACCTGGCTATATACACAGGGTACCAGGTAATAACCTGGCTATATACACAGGGTACCAGGTAATAACCTGGCTATATACACAGGGTACCAGGTAATATATGGCTATATACACAGGGTACCAGGTAATAACTTGGCTATATACACAGGGCACCAGGTAATAACTTGGCTATATACACATGGTACCAGGTAATAACCTGGCTATATACACAGGGTACCAGGTAATAACCTGGCTATATACACAGGGTACCAGGTAATAACTTGGCTATATACACAGGCTATATACACAGGGTACCAGGTAATAACTTGGCTATATACACAGGGTACCAGGTAATAACCTGGCTATATACACAGGGTACCAGGTAATAACTTGGCTATATACACAGGGTACCAGGTAATAATTTGGTTATACACAGGGTACCAGGTAATAGCTTGGCTATATACACAGGGTACCAGGTAATAACTTGGTTATACACACAGGGTACCAGGTAATAACGTGGCTATATACACAGGGTACCAGGTAATAACTTGGCTATATACACAGGGTACCAGGTAATAACTTGGCTATATACACAGGGTACCAGGTAATAACTTGGCTATATACACAGGGTACCAGGTAATAACCTGGCTATATACACAGGGTACCAGGTAATAACCTGGCTATATACACAGGGTACCAGGTAATAACTTGGCTATATACACAGGGTACCAGGTAATAACTTGGCTATATACACAGGGTACCAGGTAATAACTTGGTTATACACACAGGGTACCAGGTAATAACTTGGCTATATACACAGGGTACCAGGTAATACCTTGGTTATACACACAGGGTACCAGGTAATAACTTGGCTATATACACAGGGTACCAGGTAATAACTTGGCTATATACACAGGGTACCAGGTAATAACTTGGCTATATACACAGGGTACCAGGTAATAACTTGGTTATACACACAGGGTACCAGGTAATAACCTGGCTATACACACAGGGTACCAGGTAATAACCCGGCTATATACACAGGGTACCAGGTAATAACCTGGCTATATACACAGGGTACCAGGTAATAACTTGGCTATTTACACAGGGTACCAGGTAATAACGTGGCTATATACACAGGGTACCATGTAATAACGTGGCTATATACACAGGGTACCAGGTAATAACTTGGCTATATACACAGGGTACCAGGTAATAACTTGGCTATATACACAGGGTACCAGGTAATAACTTGGCTTTATACACTGGGTAACAATACCGAGGTAATTGAGGTAGGTATGTACATATAACTAGGATGAAATTGACTAGGCAACAGGATAGATAATGAACAGTAGCAGCAGTGTGTGATGAGTCAGAAGAGTTAGTGTAAAAAGGGTCAATGCAGATAATCCGGGTAGCTATTTGGTTAACTATTTAACAGTCTTAAGGCTTGGGGATAGAAGCTGTTCAGTAATCATTAACCTGCTTGCAGGTATCCTGGGCCAATGTCACATAGATGGTGCGTACCTATCATTTACAGCTGTAAGCTCTATACACTACATGATTTATGTGATGTCTGTTGTTAGCTATTTGCTTAACTATTGAACTAACTGTTTAGAAGTCTGATGGCGTGGGGGGAGAACCTGTTCAGGGTCCAAGATGTGTAATGAATGCATTATGGTTTATGTAGTGAGGGTCAATTGTTACCAAAACAACCCCCCTAGGTACCGTCCTGATGCTGAAGGGCTCAGTGCTAAGCTTTTCATTCCTGGACTGTGCGGGCACCCTTATCCAGAGTCCCTACGAGGTTTGGCGGGAACCCAACGTCCCCGAGGACCCCGACGAGCCCTGCAGGCGCAAGCTGGTCAACTTATCCCCGCTGTCTTCCCAGGAGGCATGTGGGGACGGTCACCTGACCGTGGTGTGTTCTGAGAAACAGGCCAAGGTGATCCTCATGCCTACCCAGGCCGTCCTGTTCACACACAACGTCACAGAGTCTTCCTTCCTCCTGCGGGCCAACGTCGTCTCCGTCTGCAACAGCGTCTGCCTGGCCTGCTTCTGTGCCAACGGACACGTCATGACCCTCAGGTTTACTGTCTGTCTGTCTGTCTGTCTGTCTGTCTGTCTGTCTGTCTTTCTGTTTGTCTCTGTTATGAAGCTGTCTTGGTTGTGTACCCTTGATGACAACTCATTGAAGGAAAAAAGTTTTAAAAAATAACTTCTACGACGACGACGACTAGTACCACCCTTTGAGAGTGTTGTTGTTTCTGTTGTCGTCTCCTCCCAGTTTGCCCAGTCTTAGACTCCTGATGGATACTAACTACTTTCCCCTGACGGACATGCGTATCGCCCGTACCTTCGTCTTCACCAACGGCGGTCAGGCTCTGTACCTGAGCTCTCCTACAGAGATACAACGCATCGCATACAGCCAAGAGATGACGGACAACCTGCAGGTCAGCAAACCGTCTGTCTGTCTCTCTGTCTGTCTGTATGCATGTACCCGGACGCCATAGTTGATACCTTTAGTAAAACCCAGTCGTGACAATGGCCCTTGAAATGAAACGTCACACTTGTCATGTGTGGTTTCAGCTCCACTGTGCTGAATCCATGGTGGAGTTTGTGTGTGAGTGTGTGTGTGTGTGTGTGTGTGTGTGAGTGTGTGTGTGTGCTCCAGCTCGACATGCAGCCTCTCTACCAGCGGTAACTGAATGTGCTGCATAACCACACTGCCATCTGCTGGCAGAGTAAAACACTACCACTGTTATTCTTCTCAGCGAGCTTCCTTTTCAAATTGTCTGTCTGTCTGTCCGTCCGTCCGTCCGTCTGTCTGTGTGTGTGTTAATATATGTGGTGTGTTGTTTCAGGACATGCTGGGGGAGCTGTTCACTCCTATTGAAACACCAGAGGCCCAGAGCCAAGGATTCCTCAAGGGTTTCTTCGGGGGCAACGCCCAGACCTTCGACAGAGAAGAGCTGTGTAGGTCACATTCTAGATGTTGTGTGTTTTAGTGTATGTTGTTTGTGTGTACCAGCGAGACATAGTGTGAGACAGTTTGTGAGAGACAGTTTGTGAGAGACAGTTTGTGAGAGACAGTTTGTGAGAGATCATTTGTGGGAGACAGTTTGTGGGAGACAATTGGTGAGAGACAATCGGCGAGAGACATGTTGGTATTACAGACTCAGTCAGGGACACGTTGAAAATGTCAGTGAAGACACTTTCCAGTTTGTCAGCGCATGCTCGGAGAGCACGTCCTGGTAATCCGTCTGGCCCACGGCCTTGTGAATGTTGACCTGTTTAAAGGTCTTACTTACATTGGCTACGGAGAGCGTGATAACACAGTCGTAGGAACAGCTGGTGCTCTCATGCATGCTTCAGTGTTGCTAAGAAGTTATTTAGCTCATCTGGTAGGCTCGTGTAACTGGGCAGCTCGCGGCTGTGATTCCCTTTGTAGTCTGTAATAGTTTGCAAGCCCTGCCACATCCGACGAGCGTTTGAGCCTGTGTAGTCCTGTATTGACGCTTTGCCTGTTTGATGGTTCGTCGGAGGGCATAGCAGGATTTCTTGTAACCGTCTGGGTTAGAGTCCCGCGCCTTGAAAGCGGAGGCTCTATCCTTTAGCTCAGTGCGGATGTTGCCGTATTTTGGTATGATTGTGTTACTATGTGTTTATTTTGGTTCAATATGTGACTGTCTGTCTGTCTGTCTGTCTGTCTGTCTGTCTGTCTGTCTGTCTGTGAGACAGTTTGTGAGACTGTCTGTCTGTCTGTCTGTCTGTCTGTGAGACACCTTGTGAGACTGTCCGTCTGTCTATCCGTCTGTCTATCCGTCTGTCTATCCGTCTGTCTATCCGTCTGTCTATCCGTCTGTCTGTGAGACTGTTTCTCTCTCTCTCTCTCTCTCTCTCTCTCTCTCTCTCTCTCTCACACACTATACCTCTTCTCTTCTATCCCCCTCGTCTCCTCTGTAGTTGGGGAGGCAGCAGCGGGAAAGGCCTCTCGGAGCCTGGCCCAGCACATCCCTGGTCCAATGGGATTGGAGAATGTGAGGGCTGCAGCCGGCGGGGTGGTGGGGGACCTGGCCCGAGCCCGCATCGCCCTGGAGCAGAGAGGAGAGAGACTGGGAGAGCTGGAGGAACGCACCACCCTCATGATGAAAAGTGCAGAGACGTTCTCAACACACGCCCACCAGGTACGGCTCAGCCAGCCAGCTAGTGATTGTGTGATGGAGAAACATGGGGAAATGAAAAGGGGTTGTAAAGTTATACTTCCTCTCTGTCTCTGTTCTATCTGTTGTCTACAGGTAATGCTGAAACACAAGGACAAGAAATGGTATCAACTTTAAAGTAGGACAGCGGGCCACGACTGCTGGTGCTTTGTTGGGACATGGACCATCACTCTACAGATGAGAGAGAGACAGAGAGAGAGAGAAAGAGAGAGAGACAGCGAGAGAGAGAAATGACTTTGTATTTATGGGCCTCTCTGTAGGACGTCTGTACATCATTGTCACAAGACTTGGACAGAGGGCGGTCACTGAGATGGATACAGATCAGGAAGTAAGTTGGTAAGACAGGGGAACCCAGGAAGTGGATGATGACAGTTCATCAGTGTGTGTGTGGGTGGGTTACCCAGATCTTGCTGTGTAGATACTCTTAACGTTATGAAACCAACAAGACTGAATGAATCAAAATGGATGACTACTGATAACATACAACTGCCATATCAAAAGGCAGCATGCTACTGTAAGAAATACTAAATATAAAATGTATTGAATAATATAATATAAACAAAAGAAAGTGTGATTTCAAAAATAATAATACTTTTTGAAATATTATAAATATATATATATAAAAATGAAAATGTATACCTTCATTGCTATAAAGCCAAAAGTTTTTTTTTTTGTTGCCTTCTTTATATATATATATATATATATATATATATATATATATATATATATATATATATATATATATATATTTCTTTATCTCTTTAGGTTTTCTGAACACATATCGTTGCTGTATCAACACTTTATTTTCCCAATATTGTACTCGTGATGATATTTGTGTGCCGTCAGATCTCTGGGGTCTAAACAGCGAGAGACGTATCACTACGCACATCGAGAGACGTATCACTACGCACATCGAGAGACGTATCACTACGCACATCGAGAGACGTATCACTACGCACATCGAGAGACGTCATCATCGAGAGACGTATCACTACGCACATACATCACACATCGAGAGACGTATCACTACGCACACGAGAGCACATCGAGAGACGTATCACTACGCACATTGAGAGACGTATCACTACGCACATTGAGAGACGTATCACTACGCACATCGAGAGACGTATCACTACGCACATCGAGAGACGTATCACTACGCACATCGAGAGACGTATCACTACGCACATCGAGAGACGTATCACTACGCACATTGAGAGACGTATCACTACACACATTGAGAGACGTATCACTACACACATCGAGAGACGTATCACTACGCACATCGAGAGACGTATCACTACGCACATCGAGAGACGTATCACTACGCACATCGAGAGACGTATCACTACGCACATTCTGAACCACTACATTTCACCAACATTCATTTCATTCTGTTTGGGTGTTGCTACTGACTTGACCTGTTAGCTAAAAAAAAATATATACATTTCAGCCACATGATGGGAATAGATGTGTAATGTGTGAATGGTAATAAGTTGTGTTGGCTGAGGGGCCCGTGGTGACAGTGGTCTATATTGGCTGAGGGACCGTGGTGATAGTGGTTTGTGTTGGCTGAGGGGCCGTGGTGATAGTGGTTTGTGTTGGCTGAGGGGCCGTGGTGATAGTGGTCTATATTGGCTGAGGGACCGTGGTGATAGTGGTGTGTGTTGGCTGAGGGGCCCGTGGTGATAGTGGTTTGTGTTGGCTGAGGGGCCGTGGTGATAGTGGTGTGTGTTGGCTGAGGGGGCCGTGGTGATAGTGGTGTGTGTTGGCTGAGGGGCCCGTGGTGATAGTGGTGTGTGTTGGCTGAGGGGCCGTGGTGATAGTGGTTTGTGTTGGCTGAGGGGCCGTGGTGATAGTGGTGTGTGTTGGCTGAGGGGGCCGTGGTGATAGTGGTGTGTGTTGGCTGAGGGGGCCGTGGTGATAGTTGTGTGTGTTGGCTGAGGGCCCATGGTGATAGTGGTCTATATTGGCTGAGGGACCGTGGTGATAGTGGTCTATATTGGCTGAGGGACCGTGGTGATAGTGGTCTATATTGGCTGAGGGACCGTGGTGATAGTGGTCTATATTGGCTGAGGGACCGTGGTGATAGTGGTGTGTGTTGGCTGAGGGATCGTGGTGATAGTTGTGTGTGTTGGCTGAGGGATTGTGGTGATAGTGGTCTATATTGGCTGAGGGACCGTGGTGATAGTGGTCTATATTGGCTGAGGGATCGTGGTGATAGTGGTCTATATTGGCTGAGGGACCGTGGTGATAGTGGTCTATATTGGCTGAGGGATCGTGGTGATAGTGGTCTATATTGGCTGAGGGATCGTGGTGATAGTGGTGTGTATGATAGTGGTGTGTGTTGGCTGAGGGATCGTGGTGATAGTGGTCTATATTGGCTGAGGGATCGTGGTGATAGTAGTCTATATTGGCTGAGGGGCCGTGGTGATAGTAGCCTGTGTTGGCTGAGGATCGTGGTGATAGTAGCCTGTGTTGGCTGAGGGAGTGGTAGTGTGTTGGCTGAGGGCCGTGGTGATAGTAGCCTGTGTTGGCTGAGGGCCGTGGTGATAGTAGTCTATATTGGCTGAGGGACCGTGGTGATAGTGGCTGAGGGGCCGTGGTGATAGTAGCCTGTGTTGGCTGAGGGACCGTGGTGATAGTGGTCTATATTGGCTGAGGGATCGTGGTGATAGTGGTGTGTGCTGGCTGAGGGACCGTGGTGATAGTGGTGTGTGTTGGCTGAGGGACCGTGGTGATAGTGGTCTATATTGGCTGAGGGACCGTGGTGATAGTGGTGTGTGCTGGCTGAGGGGCCCGTGGTGATAGTGGTGTGTGTTGGCTGAGGGACCGTGGTGATAGTGGTCTATATTGGCTGAGTGGTGTGTGTTGGGAGGGGCCCGTGGTGATAGTAGCCTGTGTTGGCTGAGGGGCCCGTGGTGATAGGGGCCCGTGGTGATAGTGGTGTGTGTGTTGGCTGAGGGACCGTGGTGATAGTGGTGTGTGTTGGCTGAGGGGCCCGTGGTGATAGTGGTGTGTGTTGGCTGAGGGATCGTGGTGATAGTTGTGTGTGTTGGCTGAGGTATCGTGGTGATAGTGGTCTATATTGGCTGAGGGACCGTGGTGATAGTGGTCTATATTGGCTGAGGGATCGTGGTGATAGTGGTCTATATTGGCTGAGGGGCCGTGGTGATAGTGGTCTATATTGGCTGAGGGATCGTGGTGATAGTGGTCTATATTGGCTGAGGGATCGTGGTGATAGTGGTGTGTGTTGGCTGAGGGGCCGTGGTGATAGTGGTGTGTGTTGGCTGAGGGATCGTGGTGATAGTGGTCTATATTGGCTGAGGGATCGTGGTGATAGTAGTCTATATTGGCTGAGGGGCCGTGGTGATAGTAGCCTGTGTTGGCTGAGGGATCGTGGTGATAGTAGCCTGTGTTGGCTGAGGGCCGTGGTGATAGTGGTGTGTGTTGGCTGAGGGGCCGTGGTGATAGTAGCCTGTGTTGGCCGAGGGGCCGTGGTGATAGTAGTCTATATTGGCTGAGGGACCGTGGTGATAGTAGTCTACATTGGCTGAGGGACCGTGGTGATAGTGGTTTGTGTTGGCTGATGGACCGTGGTGATAGTGGTCTATATTGGCTGAGGGGCCGTGGTGATAGTGGTCTATATTGGCTGAGGGACCGTGGTGATAGTGGTGTGTGTTGGCTGAGGGGCCGTGGTGATAGTAGCCTGTGTTGGCTGAGGGACCGTGGTGATAGTGGTCTATATTGGCTGAGGGATCGTGGTGATAGTGGTGTGTGCTGGCTGAGGGACCGTGGTGAGTGGTGTGTGTTGGCTGAGGGACCGTGGTGATAGTGGTCTATATTGGCTGAGGGACCGTGGTGATAGTGGTGTGTGTTGGCTGAGGGGCCCGTGGTGATAGTGGTGTGTGTTGGCTGAGGGGCCGTGGTGATAGTGGTCTATATTGGCTGAGGGACCGTGGTGATAGTAGCCTGTGTTGGCTGAGGGGCCCGTGGTGATAGTGGTGTGTGTTGGCTGAGGGATCGTGGTGATAGTTGTGTGTGTTGGCTGGTATCGTGGTGATAGTGGTCTATATTGGCTGAGGGACCGTGGTGATAGTGGTCTATATTGGCTGAGGGATCGTGGTGATAGTGGTGGCTGAGGGACCGTGGTGATAGTGGTCTATATTGGCTGAGGGATCGTGGTGATAGTGGTCTATATTGGCTGAGGGATCGTGGTGATAGTGGTGTGTGTTGGCTGAGGGGCCGTGGTGATAGTGGTGTGTGTTGGCTGAGGGATCGTGGTGATAGTGGTCTATATTGGCTGAGGGATCGTGGTGGGTCTATATTGGCCGTGGTGATAGTAGCCTGTGTTGGCTGAGGGATCGTGGTGATAGTAGCCTGTGTTGGCTGAGGGGCCGTGGTGATAGTGGTGTGTGTTGGCTGAGGGGCCGTGGTGATAGTAGCTTGTGTTGGCCGAGGGGCCGTGGTGATAGTAGTCTATATTGGCTGAGGGACCGTGGTGATTGTAGTCTATATTGGCTGAGGGACCGTGGTGATAGTGGTTTGTGTTGGCTGATGGACCGTGGTGATAGTAGCCTGTGTTGGCTGAGGACCGTGGTGAGTGGTCTATATTGGCTGAGGGATCGTGGTGATAGTGGTGTGTGCTGGCTGAGGGACCGTGGTGAGTGGTGTGTGTTGGCTGAGGGACCGTGGTGATAGTGGTCTATATTGGCTGAGGGACCGTGGTGATAGTGGTGTGTGTTGGCTGAGGGGCCCGTGGTGATAGTGGTGTGTGTTGGCTGAGGGGCCGTGGTGATAGTGGTCTATATTGGCTGAGGGACCGTGGTGGTAGCCTGTGTTGGCTGAGGGGCCCGTGGTGATAGTGGTGTGTGTTGGCTGAGGGACTGTGGTGATAGTGGTGTGTGTTGGCTGAGGGCCGTGGTGATAGTGGTGTGTGTTGGCTGAGGGATCGTGGTGATAGTTGTGTGTGTTGGCTGAGGTATCGTGGTGATAGTGGTCTATATTGGCTGAGGGACCGTGGTGATAGTGGTCTATATTGGCTGAGGGATCGTGGTGATAGTGGTCTATATTGGCTGAGGGATCGTGGTGATAGTGGTCTATATTGGCTGAGGGATCGTGGTGATAGTGGTGTGTGTTGGCTGAGGGGCCGTGGTGATAGTGGTGTGTGTTGGCTGAGGGATCGTGGTGATAGTGGTCTATATTGGCTGAGGGATCGTGGTGATAGTAGTCTATATTGGCTGAGGGGCCGTGGTGATAGTAGCCTGTGTTGGCTGAGGGATCGTGGTGATAGTAGCCTGTGTTGGCTGAGGGGCCGTGGTGATAGTGGTGTGTGTTGGCTGAGGGGCCGTGGTGATAGTAGCTTGTGTTGGCCGAGGGGCCGTGGTGATAGTAGTCTATATTGGCTGAGGGACCGTGGTGATTGTAGTCTATATTGGCTGAGGGACCGTGGTGATAGTGGTTTGTGTTGGCTGATGGACCGTGGTGATAGTGGTCTATATTGGCTGAGGGGCCGTGGTGATAGTGGTCTATATTGGCTGAGGGACCGTGGTGATAGTGGTGTGTGTTGGCTGAGGGGCCGTGGTGATAGTAGCCTGTGTTGGCTGAGGGACCGTGGTGATAGTGGTCTATATTGGCTGAGGGATCGTGGTGATAGTGGTGTGTGCTGGCTGAGGGACCGTGGTGATAGTGGTGTGTGTTGGCTGAGGGACCGTGGTGATAGTGGTCTATATTGGCTGAGGGACCGTGGTGATAGTGGTGTGTGTTGGCTGAGGGGCCCGTGGTGATAGTGGTGTGTGTTGGCTGAGGGGGCCGTGGTGATAGTGGTCTATATTGGCTGAGGGACCGTGGTGATAGTAGCCTGTGTTGGCTGAGGGGCCCGTGGTGATAGTGGTGTGTGTTGGCTGAGGGACCGTGGTGATAGTGGTGTGTGTTGGCTGAGGGGCCCGTGGTGATAGTGGTGTGTGTTGGCTGAGGGACCGTGGTGATAGTGGTGTGTGTTGGCTGAGGGGGCCGTGGTGATAGTGGTCTATATTGGCTGAGGGACCGTGGTGATAGTAGCCTGTGTTGGCTGAGGGGCCCGTGGTGATAGTGGTGTGTGTTGGCTGAGGGACCGTGGTGATAGTGGTGTGTGTTGGCTGAGGGGCCCGTGGTGATAGTGGTGTGTGTTGGCTGAGGGACCGTGGTGATAGTGGTGTGTGTTGGCTGAGGGACCGTGGTGATAGTAGTCTGTTATTAAGTGTGTTTATATTTATAAAACATTATTATTCACATGCCATATAATCAATACTGGCTAAGCCCTTTACTTTAAACTAGCAAAGAGTTAGTCTGTGGTAATAATGATGTTTGCTGTAGATGAGATTGGGTGAGACCAGCTTTTCGGTCTGGTCATTGATAGGTCGTCTTCCGTTGTCCACTGAGTTTCCGGTTCTTTTGACAGAATTCTGATATTCTTCTTTTTTTTTTCCTTCCCTGTATTGTTTTGTTGGTGTTTTATGTGGTTCTTCACTGGAAATCTTCTGCCTGACTTTGTCATATCGTGTATGAGTTTGTTGAGTCATTGAGTGACTCACACACGCCCATGTAAATACAAAACGTACTCTTTCTTCTGCCTGAAAGCCCACGGACGGAGGAGTGTATATCATTAACATGTTATTGTGGATGGCTGGGAGTGTCTCAGGACTGGTACTCTTTTTTTAATAAGAGTAAGCCTAGCTAGAAGACTTTGAGTTACAGTCTGGTCCATTTAAACACTACCACCAATCCAGAACAGAGGTATCCTTCGTTCGGTGCGTTTGTCTGCTGGATCCAGTCTAGTAGTAGCCTACCGTCGTCAGCCTTGCTGTGTCAGTCGTCACTGGCACCTGTAGTAAAACAGGCCTTCTATGTCACATATAAGGAATTCAGACTGGTATGAATTTGAAGCAAATATATTTATATGCTTTTGTTCTACTTGTATTTTGTCTTGATGATCTTAAATGTATCCCATCTTACCCTTTAGTGGATGGTGGTAGCCTCTTCTCTCCTAAAGATTGTTCTATGATATTGTGTTACTGTTGTTGTTGTTGTACAAGTCAATAAATGTACACGTAACACTGACAAATCCTCACTGGTCCAAAAATGACATGACAACAACATTGTTTCTTGTTGTTGTTGTTATTTTCAGTTTCTAAGTGTTATGTTTTGTATTTTCAAATAATACACAAGTCAAAATGATTGTTATGACCACAACAATCCCTCACCATCCCTCACCATCCCTCACCATCCCTCACCGATGCTCAAATGTCCACCTATGTCCACCTATGTCCAACAATGTCCAACAATGTCCAACAATGTCCACCTATGTCCAACAATGTCCACTTATGTACACCTATGTCCACCTATGTCCACCTATGTCCACCTATGTACACCTATGTCCACCTATGTACACCTATGTCCACCTATGTACACCTATGTCCACCTATGTCCACCTATGTACACCTAAGTCCACCTATGTACACCTATGTCCACCTATGTACACCTATGTACACCTATGTCCACCTATGTACACCCTGCCCTGAACCACAGAAGGATTGTTACCATGACCATACAGTCACCATTTTCCCACACAAAATATGTTACACAACAACAATATAGCCCACACACACATGCACGCACGCACGCACGTGCGCACACACACACACACACACACACACACACACACACACACACACACACACACACAGGTTAAAACGTTCACTATCTCTATTAGTTTGACTCTGCTTCTTCTCAGGCTAGTGAGACATTCCTGTTGGAAAGACAACCTACTGTGCTGAGAGCCAGTCAGTCCCACAGCGTTGGATACTAAAGTACTGCTACTACAGTACATGGTGGCTTTACAGGCTAATGAGAAGGACATTGTTCATAACTGAGTGTGGTTGTCATAGAAAGTCTATAGTCTATAGATGTCTCAGTATTTACTTTACTGTCCATTAGGTTTGTGTTTGAGTTAGTAACAGTGCAGTTAACTTCAATGGCTGAGAAAAAATAAACATATTCTACTGATTGACAAACAGGCTGTTTTTGTATGTTTTTTGGGGGGGGGAGATATTCTATCAACTGTACAACAACAACCCTAGTTTAGATTATTGTTTTTCTGTAGACGTTTTCTGTAGACGTTGTTACCTACCTGTTTAATGATACTGAACTATGGTTCTGTCCAATGTCACTGGAACCCCTTGGTCCAAACAAACGGTTTGGTTTCCAAGACAACCGTTCTTGGTCCAAACAAACGGTTTGGTTTCCAAGACGACCGTTCTTGGTCCAAACAAACGGTTTGGTTTCCAAGACGACCGTTCTTGGTCCAAACAAACGGTTTGGTTTCCAAGACGACCGTTCTTGGTCCAAACAAACGGTTTGGTTTCCAAGACGACCGTTCTTGGTCCAAACAAACAGTTTGGTTTCCAAGACGACCGTTCTTGGTCCAAACAAACGGTTTGGTTTCCAAGACGACCGTTCTTGGTCCAAACAAACGGTTTGGTTTCCAAGACGACCGTTCTTGGTCCAAACAAACGGTTTGGTTTCCAAGACAACCGTTCTTGGTCCAAACAAACGGTTTGGTTTCCAAGACAACCGCTTGGTTCTTTTCTCAACAATGGCAGTATAAGTGTGTCTCGTTTAAATGGATTCTACCACCTGTTGATCTTGTTGATATTATAGTAGGGTATTAGAGAGGACTGAAGAAAAAATTATAATAACTGAAAATGTTTCTGTTTTTGTTGTTGATGCAAATGGAACATGGGAAATAAACATTGATTGATGTACACACCAGATAACACTGTACTGCTTTGTTACCCTGATTAACTTTGTGTGAAATACTGCTACATACTAAGTACATCGGAGCTGTAACTATTGTAGGGAACGCCAGGGTTGGGAAACAGAGTTGGTAGGTCCCAGAGTGCTGTGGTTAGATCTGGTAACCAGGTAAAACTTCTGACCTTATACGAAAAAAAGGTGGTATATGGTATATAATGAGACCAGAGTTATTCTAATCAGGTCACATAGTTAAAAAAAAAAAAAACAATTGGGAAAAACTCCTGGCCTTGGGGAGGATGAAATCTCTGTCAAAACTGCAGTGACCTTGTACTGTCCACATTAATATATATTTAGAAAAAGGACTGTTCCCTATACAGACACAGAGAATGCACACAATAGGCCTCATTTGTTTACAGGCATGATAGCTGTATGTTTAGTTTATGGTTGACACAGCTTGTTTGCCTTTAGCCAATTGGCGTTTCTCAATGAGTTCAAAAAACATGTAAATGCATCCAACTGGTAATGATCCCCATCCCACTTGGTTATGAACGTAGCATAAACGTGTCTGGTCTTTCCCTACCTGTCTGGTCCAATTAGCTTCCTGCCCTACTTTCATTCTTCAACACAGATGTAGTGGAAGCAACCAATACGATTGCCAGCCTTGCCTGTCTGCCTGTAAAAAAAGAACTTCTTCCGAATTCAGACCATGATTTTGTACGTGCGTCAGCATGTTTTATCAGAAACTTTACAAGATAAAAATGTGACAGCGACAACAGCAACAACAGCGAACAGATAGAAATATGCTGTTTGGTGTATATGTGAGTAAACAGTGCATTTGGAAAGTATTCAAACCCCTTTTCCATATTTTGTTACAGCCTTATTCTAAAATGGACTGAATACATTTTTTTCCCCTCATAAATCTACGCACAAAACCTCATAATGACAAAGCGAAAAGAGGTTTTTAGAAATTTGAACTAAATGTATAAATAAATATTCAGACCGTTTTCTTTGAGACTCGAAATTGAGCTCAGGTGCATCCTGTTTCCATTGGTCATCCTTGAGATGTTTCTATAACTTGATTGGAGTCCTCCTGTGGTAAATTCAATTGATTGGACATGATTTGGAAAGGCACACACCTGCCTTGCAAAAGTATTCATCCCCCTTGGCGTTTTTCCTATTTTGTTGCATTACAACCTGTAACATAAATAGATTTACATTTGGATTTCATGTAATGGACTTACACAAAATAGTCCACATTGGTAAAGTGAAATGAAAAAGAATTTCAAAGAATAAAACATTTATAAAAAAAGGGAAAAGTGGTTTGTGCATATGTGTTTACCCCTCTTTGCCATGAAACCCCTAAATAAGATCTGGTGCAACCAATTACCTTCAAAGTCACATAATTACTTAAATAAAGTCCACCTGTGTGCAATCTAAGTGTCACATGATCTGTCACATGATCTCAGTATACAGTGTGGCAAAAAAGTATTTAGTCAGCCACCAATTGTGCAAGTTCTCCCACTTAAAAAGATGAGAGAGGCCTATAATTTTCATCATAGGTACACTTCAACTATGACAGACAAAAATAGAAAAAAAATCCAGAAAATCACATTGTAGGATATTTAATGAATTTATTTGCAAATTTTGGTGGAAAATAAGTATTTGGTCACCTACAAACAAGCAAGGTTTCTGTCTCTCACAGACCTGTAACTTCTTCTTGAAGAGGCTCCTCTGTCCTCCACTCGTTACCTGTATTAATGGCACCTGTTTGAACTTATCAGTATAAAAGACACCTGTCCACAACCTCAAACAGTCACACTCCAAACTCCACTATGGCCAAGACCAACGAGCTGTCAAAGGACACCAGAAACAAAATTGTAGACCTGCACCAGGCTGGGAAGACTGAATCTGCAATAGGTAAGCAGCTTGGTTTGAAGAAATCAACTGTGGGAGCAATTATTAGGAAATAGAAGACATACAAGACCACTGATAATCTCCCTCGATCTGGGGCTCCACGCAAGATCTCACCCCGTGGGGTCAAAATGATCACAAGAACAGTGGGCAAAAATCCCAGAACCACACGGGGGGACCTAGTGAATGCCACCTAGTGGCCAAAGGGACAGATACGGCAACTGTTTATTGCGGCGTCTTTTCAGCCATTTAGTTATTTGACTGAAAAGTTCTGTTACTGAAAGGTTCTGTTACTGAAAGGTTCTGTTACTGAAATTCCATTTTTTTTTCAAAAAACATTCCCTAATCCATGAACACTGTAAATCACTTTTGAATAAAAGTGTCTGCTAAATGGAATATATTATTATAGTAAGAGACCCTGGGTTTAGAACGTACAGCACCTAAATA
Source organism: Oncorhynchus tshawytscha (assembly GCF_018296145.1). Lineage (NCBI taxonomy): Eukaryota > Metazoa > Chordata > Actinopteri > Salmoniformes > Salmonidae > Oncorhynchus > Oncorhynchus tshawytscha. The sequence continues at coordinate 75,526,473 of NC_056431.1, read as the reverse complement.
TCATAACACATCTACAAATATACATAACATCCATGTACAGTTCAAATATATATATATATATATATATCTGCATCCAAATTCACCCTCAATATACCCTGATTTATAGGTCAATATACCCTGATATATATAGATCAATATACGTACCCTGATTTATAGATCAATATACCCTGATTTATAGATCAATATACCCTGATATATATGGATCAATATGCCCTGATATATATGGATCAATATGCCCTGATATATATGGATCAATATGCCCTGATATATATGGGTCAATATACCCTGATATATATGGATCAATATACCCTGATATATATGGATCAATATACGTACCCTGATATATATAGATCAATATACCCTGATATATATAGATCAATATACCCTGATATATATAGATCAATATACCCTGATATATATAGATCAATATACCCTGATATATATGGATCAATATGCCCTGATATATATGGATCAATATGCCCTGATTTATAGATATATATACCCTGATCAATATGCCCTGATATATATGGATCAATATGCCCTGATATATATGGATCAATATGCCCTGATATATATAGATCAATATACCCTGATATATAGATCAATATACGTATATATGGATGATATAGAGATCAATATATATATATATATATATTTTCACCTTTATTTAACCAGGTAGGCAGGTAGTTGAGAACAAGTTCTCAGAGTTACAACGGAGCAGAGACCTGGCCAAGATACAAAGTAAACAACAACACAGTGTGAACAGACAACAACACAGAGTTACACATGGAGTAAACAACAACACAGAGTTACACATGGAGTAAACAACAACACAGAGTTACACATGGAGTAAACAACAACACAGAGTTACACACGGAGTAAACAACAACACAGAGTTACACACGGAGTAAACAATAAACAAGTCAATAACACAGTAGAAAAAAAAACAACATTTTTTTAAAGAGTCTATATACATTGTATGCAAAAGGCATGAGGAGGTAGACGAATAGTTACAATTTTGCAGATTAACACTGGAGTGATATATGATCAGATGGTCATGTACAGGTAGAGATACTGGTGTGCAAAAGAGCAGAAAAGTAAATAAATAAAAACAGTATGGGGATGAGGTAGGTAAATTGGGTGGACTATTTACAGATGGACTATGTACAGCTGCAATATACCCTAATATATAAATCAATATACCCTAATATATAGATCAATATACCCTGATATAGAGATCAATATACCCTGATATAGAGATCAATATACCCTGATATAGAGATCATTATACCCTAATATATAGATCAATATACCCTTATATAAAGATCAATATACCCTTATACAGAGATCAATATACCCTTATATAGAGATCAATATACCCTGATATAGAGATCATTATACCCTGATATAGAGATCATTATACCCTGATATAGAGATCATTATACCCTGATATAGAGATCATTATACCCTGATATAGAGATCATTATACCCTGATATAGAGATCATTATACCCTGATATAGAGATCATTATACCCTGATATAGAGATCATTATACCCTGATATAGAGATCAATATACCTGATATAGAGATCATTATACCCTGATATAGAGATCATTATACCCTGATATAGAGATCTATATACCCTGATATAGAGATCATTATACCCAAATATATAGATCAATATACCCTTATATAGAGATCAATATACCCTGATATAGAGATCATTATACCCTGATATAGAGATCATTATACCCTGATATAGAGATCATTATACCCTGATATAGAGATCATTATACCCTTATATAGAGATCATTATGCCCTGATATAGAGATCCCTGATATAGAGATCATTATACCCTGATATAGAGATCATTATACCCTGATATAGAGATCATTATACCCTGATATAGAGATCATTATACCCTGATATAGAGATCATTATACCCTGATATAGAGATCATTATACCCTGATATAGAGATCATTATACCCTGATATAGAGATCATTATACCCTGATATAGACATCATTATACCCTGATATAGAGATCATTATACCCTGATATAGAGATCATTATACCCTGATATAGAGATCATTATACCCTGATATAGAGATCATTATACATTATACCCTGATATAGAGATCATTATACCCTGATATAGAGATCATTATACCCTGATATAGAGATCAATATACCCTTATATAGAGATCAATATACCCTGATATAGAGATCATTATACCCTGATATAGAGATCTATATACCCTGATATAGAGATCATTATACCCTGATATAGAGATCATTATACCCTGATATAGAGATCATTGTACCCTGATATAGAGATCATTATACCCTGATATAGAGATCGTTATACCCTGATATAGAGATCATTATATACCTGATATAGAGATCATTAGACATAACCAGGTAGACCTGATATGGAGATCATTATACCCTGATATAGAGATACCCTGATATAGAGATCAATATACTGATATAGATCATTATACCCTGATAAAGAGATCAATATATATATAGAGATCATTATACCCTGATATAGAGATCAATATACCCTGATATAGAGATCATTATAGAGATCCTGATATAGAGATCATTATACCCTGATATAGAGATCATTATACCCTGATATAGAGATCATTATACCCTGATATAGAGATCATTATACCCTGATATAGAGATCATTATACCCTGATATAGAGATCATTATACCCTGATATAGAGATCATTATACCCTGATATAGAGATCATTATACCCTGATATAGAGATCATTATACCCTGATATAGAGATCATTATACCCTGATATAGAGATCATTATACCCTGATATAGAGATCATTATACCCTGATATAGAGATCATTATACCCAATATACCCTGATATAGAGATCAATATACCTGATATAGAGATCATTATACCCTGATATAGAGATCATTATACCCTGATATAGAGATCATTATATCAATATACCCTGATATAGAGATCATATTATACCCTGATATAGAGATACCCATTATATCCCTGATATAGAGATCATTATACCCTGATATAGAGATCATTATACCCTGATATAGAGATCATTATACCCTGATATAGAGATCATTATACCCTGATATAGAGATCATTATACCCTGATATAGAGATCATTATACCCTGATATAGAGATCATTATACCCTGATATAGAGATCATTATACCCTGATATAGAGATCATTATACCCTGATATAGAGATCATTATACCCTGATATAGAGATCATTATACCCTGATATAGAGATCATTATACCCTGATATAGAGATCATTATACCCTGATATAGAGATCATTATACCCTGATATAGAGATCATTATCTGATATTATACCCTGATATAGAGATCATTATACCCTGATATAGAGATCATTATACCCTGATATAGAGATCATTATACCCTGATATAGAGATCATTATACCCTGATATAGAGATCATTATACCCTGATATAGAGATCATTATACCCTATATAGAGATCATTACCCTGATATAGAGATCATTATACCCTTGATATATAGAGATCATTATACCTGATATAGAGATCATTATACCCTGATATAGAGATCATTATACCCTGATATAGAGATCATTATACCCTGATATAGAATGCCCTGATATAGAGATCATTATACCCTGATATAGAGATCATTATACCCTGATATAGAGATCATTATACCCTGATATAGAGATCATTATACCCTGATATAGAGATCATTATACCCTGATATAGAGATCATTATACTTGATATAGAGATCATTATACCCTGATATAGAGATCATTATACCCTGATATAGAGATCATTATACCCTGATATAGAGATCATTATACCCTGATATAGAGATCATTATACCCTGATATAGAGATCATTATACCCTGATATAGAGATCATTATACCCTGATATAGAGATCATTATACCCTGATATAGAGATCATTATACCCTGATATAGAGATCATTATACCCTGATATAGAGATCATTATACCCTGATATAGAGATCATTATACCCTGATATAGAGATCATTATACCCTGATATAGAGATCATTATACCCTGATATAGAGATCATTATACCCTGATATAGAGATCATTATACCCTGATATAGAGATCATTATACCCTGATATAGAGATCAATATAGAGATCATTATACCCTGATATAGAGATCATTATACCCTGATATAGAGATCATTATACCCTGATATAGAGATCAATATACCCTGATATAGAGATCAATATATATAGAGATCATTATACCCTGATATAGAGATCATTATACCCTGATATAGAGATCATTATACCCTGATATAGAGATCATTATACCCTGATATAGAGATCATTATACCCTGATATAGAGATCATTATACCCTGATATAGAGATCATTATACCCTGATATAGAGATCATTATACCCTGATATAGAGATCATTATACCCTGATATAGAGATCAATATACCCTGATATGAGATCATTATACCCCTGATATAGAGATCATTATACCCTGATATAGAGATCATTATACCCTGATATAGAGATCATTATACCCTGATATAGAGATCATTATACCCTGATATAGAGATCATTATACCCTGATATAGAGATCATTATACCCTGATATAGAGATCATAGAGATATAGAGATCATTATACCCTGATATAGAGATCATTATACCCTGATATAGAGATCATTATACCCTGATATAGAGATCATTATACCCTGATATAGAGATCATTATACCCTGATATAGAGATCATTATACCCTGATATAGAGATCATTATACCCTGATATAGAGATCATTATACCCTGATATAGAGATCAATATACCCTTATATAGAGATCAATATACCCTGATATAGAGATCATTATACCCTGATATAGAGATCATTATCTGATATAGAGATCATATACCCTGATATAGAGATCATTATACCCTGATATAGACATCATTATACCCTGATATAGAGATCATCATTATACCCTTATATAGAGATCATTATACCCTGATATAGAGATCATTATACCCTGATATAGACATCATTATACCCTGATATAGAGATCATTATACCCTGATATAGAGATCATTATACCCTGATATAGAGATCATTATACCCTGAGATCATTATACCCTATAGAGATCAATATACCCTGATATAGAGATCATTATACCCTGATATAGAGATCATTATACCCTGATATAGACATCATTATACCCTGATATAGAGATCATTATACCCTGATATAGAGATCATTATACCCTGATATAGAGATCATTATACCCTGATATAGAGATCATTATACCCTGATATAGAGATCATTATACCCTGATATAGAGATCATTATACCCTGATATAGAGATCATTATACCCTGATATAGAGATCATTATACCCTGATATAGAGATCAATATACCTGATATAGAGATCAATATACCCTATATAGAGATCATTATACCCTGATATAGAGATCATTATACCCTGATATAGAGATCATTATACCCTGATATAGAGATCATTATACCCTGATATAGAGATCATTATACCCTGATATAGAGATCATTATACCCTGATATAGAGATCATTATCATTATACCCTGATATAGAGATCATTATACCTGATATAGAGATCATTATACCCTGATATAGAGATCAATATACCCTGATATAGAGATCATTATACCCTGATATAGAGATCATTATACCCTGATATAGAGATCATTAACCCTGATGATAGAGATCATTATACCCTGATATAGAGATCATTATACCCTGATATAGAGATCATATACCCTGATATAGAGATCATTATACCCTGATATAGACATCATTATACTGATATAGAGATACCCTGATATAGAGATCATTATACCTGATATAGAGATCATTATACCCTGATATAGAGATCATTATACCCTGATATGAGATCATTATACCCTGATATAGAGATCATTATACCCTGATATAGAGATCATTATACCCTGATATAGAGATCATTATACCCTGATAGATCATTATACCCTGATATAGATCAATATACCCTAATATAGAGATCAATATACCCTGATATAGAGATCATTATACCCTGATACCCTATATAGAGATCGATATACCCTGATATAGAGATCATTATACCCTGATATAGACATCATTATACCCTGATATAGAGATCAATATACCCTGATATAGAGATCATTATACCCTGATATAGAGATCATTATACCCTGATATAGAGATATATACATCATTATACCCTGATATAGAGATCATTATACCCTGATATAGAGATCATTATACCCTGATATAGAGATCATTATACCCTGATATAGAGATCAATATACCCTGATATAGAGATCATTATACCCTGATATAGAGATCATTATACCCTGATATAGAGATCATTATAGAGATCATTATAGCCCTGATATAGAGATCATTATACCCTGATATAGAGATCAATATACCCTGATATAGAGATCATTATACCCTGATATAGAGATCATATAGATCTTATACCCTGATATAGAGATCATTATACCCTGAGATCATTATACCCTGATATAGAGATCATTATACCCTGATATAGAGATCAATATACCCTTATATAGAGATCAATATACCCTGATATAGAGATCATTATACCCTGATATAGAGATCTATATACCCTGATATAGAGATCATTATACCCAAATATATAGATCAATATACCCTTATATAGAGATCAATATACCCTTATACAGAGATCAATATACCCTTATATAGAGATCATTATACCCTGATATATAACACAGTCTTTATAAATTAAGTTCACATACGTTATTTACAGAAATGTCATTGGCTGGCATTTTAATGAGCAGACGCTACCACCTAGTGGCCAAAGGGACAGATGACAACAAACACTGTCTGGGTTCAGGAACAACCCTTCGTCCATTAGCTCCCACCACGTCGCTCATGGCAGATCTGAAGGAATGCGATAGGTGAAACATAACCCTTCCAATCAGCCTCAAGCCTTTGTCTTTCAATGGTGATTACTAATGCCTCAACAAGGAGTTCGTATTTACACCATTTAATAGACTTAAAGTCAGGCTCTTTTTCCCCCCCTGCGAATCAAACCCTGGTGTTGTAAGCATCATGCTTTACCAACTGAGCTATATTCCACACAATACATGGTTTTTAATGTTATGATATTGTTTATGATAAATGTCGTACATTGTAATAACATTGTTGTCAATACTGGCTGTTATCATAACAGCGATGGTATCAACATCCTAGAATTAAGATATTTTGGGAAGCTCACATTTCTATAGATGTACATTAGGGCTAGTGTCTAATTCCAGATGACCACAGTAGTGAGTGGGAACTGTTGCTGATCTCTCTCTCTCTCTGTGTGTGTGTGTGTGTGTGTGTGTGTGTGTGTGTGTGTGTGGTCTGGTACGGGTCCCAGCGGTAGAGCTACTTGTGAACCTGGGGGACTGGCCCCTGGATAAGAGGAGACCCTAAGAGAGGCTTCACCCCATCTTCTCCTATTGCGGCTCTATCTTATATGGGCACCAGAGCCCTTCAAGCTGCTACAGTGTGCCAGCTACAGGATCAAAACAGCTGAGAAGTTTATCTTCACACTTTAACACTAATCTTTTAGGAAATTGACACACTTTATTTTATTTATTCCATGGAAGGTCATCTCGCTGAGTCTACCGTTAATGAGGCACATAATGGCTCAGAAATAAATCAATAAAATGAGGGTCTGTCACACCCTGGCCATAGAGAGGCCATAGAGAGGCTTTTTATTCTCTATTTTGGTTCGGCCAGGGTGTGACTAGGTGGGCATTCTATGTCCTTTTTTCTATGTGTTGTATTTCTATGTCTTGGCCTGGTGTGGTTCTCAATCAGGGACAGCTGTCTATCGTTGTCTCTGATTGAGAACCATACTTAGGTACCCTTTTCCTCCACCTGTTTTGTGGGAAGTTAACTTTGTAGTTGTTCAGGGCACATAGCCCAAAGTTTCACGGTTGGGTTTTTTGGTTCTTCGTTTTGTCGGTGTCATTTTTAAATAAAGTTCAAATGTACACTTACCAGGCTGCGCCTTGGTCCAGTCCTTCAGCCAGCCGTGACAGGGTCGAGACTTCTAAAAATGTGAAAATGGTTTGGATGCGACTTTATGGAAAAGTGGCAAAGCATGGAAATAAGAGATCGGGCATAAATAGGTTTGTTTTTGAGAGGATTCATTTGAGCTGCTCTGGAATGCAATCCCCCATCACAGACGACATGCAGATATAGTCATCTCATTCAAAACACATCTTGTCAAGGATGCCTACAACCGGGATTAACTCTGTCCTCCCCCAGTCGCCAAATTCCTTATATTGAGCAAAGCAGACGGCACAATTTTCTTGTTTTTTAATTTACAGATTGCCACGGGCACACTCCAACACTCAGACATCATTTACAAATGAAGCGTGGGTGTTCAGTGAGCCTGCCAGATCAGAGGCAGTCGGGAAGACCAGGGATGTTCTCTTGATAAGTCTGTGAATTGGACCATTTTCATGTCCTGCTAAGCATTCAAAATGTAATGAGTACTATTGTGTGTCAGGGAAAATGTATGGAGTAAATTATTATTTTATTTTGAAATGTAGTGAAGTAAAAGTTGTCAAAAATACAAATAGTAAAGTACAGATACCCCCCCAAACACGACTTACGTTGTACTTTAAAGTATTTTTTACTTAAGTCATTTATACCACTGTGTGTCTGTATGTTACATTTTAAACACAATGCTGAATAGGATGTGTTAGCAAAAAGCAGGCACATCCTGCGGCTCTCCAGGACAGAAACAATCGTACTATTGGTCCATCTTATGACGCCATAGCCAGTATCCACGTCCTCAAAATAGATATTAATCAATTAATTAATTAATAGAATTAATCAAAGAAATGTGTCATTAATTCTGACGTTTTTGCAGAGCACTTAACACTGAGGTAAAATTAGATTTTTTTTTACATTTGTATTTTTTATTTTTATTTGACCTTTATTTAACTAGGCAAGTCAGATGACTGCGTCCAAGATGTCCGGCTGTTGTTTTCAAGATAATCCACTCATGTTTGCATAAACTGCTTCACGGACCGTCTATAACCGGGTTGCCATCTAACACTCCGTGCGAGCAGCGATGACATCATCCAAAAACAGACATTATAATATATATTATATATATATATATAATATATATTATTATAAAATGGCTGTGTGTGATGAAGAAGAAAAAAAGAATCGACCTCAGCGACAATTATTAGAATAATTCAATGAATGTTTTGTTTCCGGAAAAGGTGATGACTAAAGTGGCTCAGTTCTTCTCTATGTAACTCTGTATGGAAATTGCAGTACCGAAACAAAAGACTGTAAGGAGCAGTCAAAACTATGTTTTTAACACTTGAACCCTTGGTCCTTGGATCTTAGTCGTGCAATTTCACATCTAACTAAGATATTTTGTGCAGTATTTGTCAAGTGGAAAAAAAATGGTATGAAAAATTATTTATCTGAAACTTTTACATGTGAAGTGAAGACATAGCAGACTGTTCAAATACTTAATATAAAGGCAGATACCCAGTTAGTTGTACAACTGATTGCTTTCAACTGAAATGTCTCTTCCGCATTTAACCCAACCCCTCTGAATCAGAGAGGTGCTGCTTTAAATCGACATCCATGTCTTCAACACCCGGGGAACAGTGTGTTAACTGCCTCGCTCAGTGGCAGAACGTCAGATTTTTTACCTTGTCAGCTCAGGGATTAGATCCAGCAACCTTTCGGTTACTGGCCCAACACTCTAAACACTAGGCTACCGGCCGCCACAGAATCCCTACGGTTGACCAATCACAGACAAAGGGGGCGTGGACTTGGGCTAGTAAACTTCGGCTTGCCTCAAAGGAGAAAAAACGTGTAAGCATGAACTTCCGAAAGAAAACTTTTTCGAAGACCAAAATGAACAGAAACATCTCAATGTTGTCATAATATATAGCGTTCGGAAAGTAGTCAGACCTCTTGACTTTTTCCACATTTTGTTACGTAGCAGTTTTATTCTAAAATGGATTTAAAAAAAAAAGTTTTTTCTCATCAGTCTTCACACAATACCCCACAATCACAAAGCAATAACAGGTTTTTTGATATTTTTGCAAATGTCCCTGCTGCTGGAAAAACATCCCCACAGCATGAATGCTGCCATCACCATGCTTCAGAGTAGCGATGGTGCCAGGTTTCCTCCAGACGTGACGCTTGACATTCAGGCCAAAGAGTTCAATCTTGGTTTCATCAGACCCAGAGAATCTGGTTTCTCATGGTCTGAGAGTCCTTTAGGTGCCTTTTGGTAAACTCCAAGCGAACTGTCATGTGCCTTTAACTGAGGAGTGGCTTCCACCTGGCCACTCTACCATAAAGGCCTGATTGGTGGAGGGCTGCAGAGATGGTTTTCCTTCTGGAAGGTTCTCCCATCTCCACAGAGGAACTCTGGAGCTCTGTCAGAGTGACCATCGGGTTCTTGGTCACCTCCCTGACCAAGGCCCTTTACGCCCAATTTCTCAGTTTGGCCTTCCCCAGATCTGTGCATCGACACAATCTTGTTTCTGAGCTCTATGGACAATTCCTTCGACCTCATGGCTTGGTTTTTTGCTCTGACATTGTCAAGTGTGGGACCTAACCTCGACAGGTGTGTGCCTTTCCAAATAATGTCCAATCCATTGGATTTATCACAGCTGGACTCCAATCAAGTTGTAGAAACATCTCAAGGAGGATCAATGGAAACAGGAATGCACCTGAGCTCAACTTCGAGTCTCATAGCAAAAGTTCTGAATACTTTTCTAAGTAAAGTATTTCAGTTTTATGGTGTATTGTGTGGAGATTGATGAAAAAAAAAAGACATTTATTTAATCAATTTTAGAATAAAGCTGTAACTTAACAAAACGTAGCAGCTTCGATGTCCTCTTCCCTTTCCACAGGACGTAAGCACGATCAGTGGAGAGACAAATCTCTCAATCAGCCTGCAGGTAAGCACCAGGGGAGTGACGGATGACATGTCAGGGATTACAAAAACCTGATTCAGTGGAAACACATGTATTGTTTATTTTATTTTAATTCACCTTTATTTAATTAACCATGTAGGCCTGGTTTACAATTTACAACTGCGACCTGGCCAAGATATATTGTGTTGAATAAGAAAAGTTTAATGGCTTTTTTTTATACCTCTTTCTTTGACAAATGTATGACTTTTATGCAACTAACATCAACCCTGACCTACATACTTAGTTCTACATGTATTTTCCCCCAGTTTTATTTACAGGCCAAGGATGCACTGTCATTGGTCCACGGTTCAATGATGACAATGGTTTATCTGTTTTTCCTGTTTTGTAAAATAATTACCAACGTGTGAATTGTGGGGGTTTCACCCCTAACGATACCTGATTGATAGTTTTACACTATTTTTTTAATAATAAATGTTTTTCATTGTTTCGTGTTATTGTCTGTCTCGATGTGCACACACCATAGATCTCTGGTTCGAATTATACACAATATAAGCTATTATTAAAAAAAAAAAAATGTAATGGTCACTAATCAGTAAATAAACATGTTATGACAAAAACAAAGATTTGAGTTGATTTTCTGATAACAACATGATGCTATTTTCCACTTTAGACTTCCATGTTATAGCCCTATAGATTTCCTGTACGGATGGCTATAATAACCTTTATTTGAGAGGGTTATTGCTCAGGGAGCAAAAAAACAAATTCATAATGTGTATTTAAATCATAATAAACACCTGCCTGTGGACTTTGACTTTACAAACGTGATAGTCAAATCATGTCTCCCAAATCATACACTTTTAGATTATTGCGGTGGCGTCGACTCCTGTACACTAGACGACGTCTTATGAAAGGAAAACAGTGAAGTTGAAAGTGGATGACATTAGAAGATAAGACGATAAACAAAGCAAATGGCTATTACCCAGACTCACCATTTCTTCACGGGTCATGTGCAATCAGAAGGAAGTGGTGGATGTGTTTATGGTTTCAAGGGTGGGTGAAAACAGAGTTGGGTGCTGTGGAATCGGTGAGGGGAACCAGAACAGAGTTGGGTGCTGTGGAATCGGTGAGGGGAACCAGAACAGAGTTGGGTGCTGTGGAATCGGTGAGGGGAACCAGAACAGAGTTGGGTGCTGTGGAATCGATGAGGGTAACCAGAACAGAGTTGGGTGCTGTGGAATCGGTGAGGGTAACCAGAACAGAGTTGGGTGCTGTGGAATCGGTGAGGGGAACCAGAACAGAGTTGGGTGCTGTGGAATCGGTGAGGGTAACCAGAACAGAGTTGGGTGCTGTGGAATCGGTGAGGGTAACCAGAACAGAGTTGGGTGCTGTGGAATCGGTGAGGGGAACCAGAACAGAGTTGGGTGCTGTGGAATCGGTGAGGGTAACCAGAACAGAGTTGGGTGCTGTGGAATCGGTGAGGGTAAGCAGAACAGAGTTGGGTGCTGTGGAATCGGTGAGGGTAACCAGAATGGAGTTGGGTGCTGTGGAATCGGTGAGGGTAACCAGAACAGAGTTGGGTGCTGTGGAATTGGTGAGAGTAACCAGAACAGAGTTGGGTGCTGTGGAATCGATGAGGGTAACACAAAGTGGTCTTTGTGATAATTGTTTGTGTTTCTGCTGGTCAGAGGGAGAAGGTGTTAAACAAATAGGGGGCAAGAAATGTGAATTGTTTCTCACAAGAAAAGACTGCCATTGAAAGGAGTGATAACTGGGAGAACAGTAAACGTTGATCAACTGAAGGGGAAGATTCCCGGTGTTTGTGATGCTCGACATTTGGTGTGCCAGACAGGGTGGCGGGAGTGGGGAAACCCTCTGTTCTTTTGAGTTTTGATGTTGAGCCTTTTGCCCGACAAAGTGACGTAAGGAAATATAAATTATCCTGTACGAGCTTTAGTGCTGAATACATTATGTTACAGGTGTGAAGGAGGGAGATTCCTGGGTGTGAGAAGTGTGCAGAAGAGCATGCGACAAAGGAATGTGTAGTTTTGGGGAAAGAAGCTGTATGAGTTAATAACAGGGGTGCCCTTGTGCCTGGGGATTTGAAGTGTCCGGTGTGAGAGAGGCAGTTGGAGATTTCCAGAGTCTGAGAAGTGCAGAAGGTGTCGTGTGCTGAGGCAGTGAAGAAAGGAGAGGAGGATGGGTTCAAGGGGGAAAGGATCCTGAGAGGATCCCAGTGAGTTGTAGATCTCTATCAGTACAGAGGGGTAAATCAATATGCTTTAGTAAGATTATCTTCTTAGCTTTCAAATCAATGGTTATCAACTGTACCACAGACATGGAATGTAAATGACAGAAAATTGAGGTGGAGAGAAGTATTTGGGTGTACGAGACTTGACGCCAGAAGACTTACAGGGTGTGTTGAGTGGTGGTGTCCCATCCTTTCAGGTAGTTGACCCGAGGTAGGACTAAATAGATTTAAATAGTGGAGTAGGGTGGTGTCCCATCCTATCAGGTTGTTGACCTGAGTTAGGACTAAATAGATTTAAATAGTGGAGCAGGGTGGTGTCCCATCCTATCAGGTTGTTGACCTGAGGTAGGACTAAATAGATTTAAATAGTGGAGTAGGGTGGTGTCCCAGCCTTTCAGGTTGTTGACCTGAGGTAGGACTAAATAGATTTAAATAGTGGAGTAGGGTGGTGTTGTTTTGTATTATTATTAATTTATCGTGATCGTTGTGTTAGATGATAGGGTATTTAGTTATTGATTTTATTTTTTTCAAGCAATGTATAAGGGAGTTGTACTTCTGTCCAGTAGGTGGCGGTAATGCAACATTTATTCGATGCCCACCGCCGTTAACCCTCATTGAAGAAGAAGAAGACAAGACAACTAACGACATGGAAACGTATCAAGAGGTAAAATGTTTATGTTGAGGATTGATACAAGTTATACAGTTTATGTAAGTATTTGATAGAATACATGGCCAAGCATAAATGACTCACTAACTCAATAATGACTTTTACAGGACAGCTTGAACATCATTTTTGGTAAAAAACAAATCGTTGCTGTCAGAGTTGTGTTGAGCATCCCTGATAACGTAAGTGCTGTGCGGACTGCTGTCATCGTGACGCACGGGACTGGAGGGGACGTCAACCTAAAGCATTTGGTTTCTCTGGCTCGTGTGCTTGCGTCGAATGGTCTGCTATGTCTTCGCTTCACGTGTAAAGGTTTAAACCTGGTTTACAGAGTGAAGGCTTACAATGCTGTTTTGGTAAGAACTATTTGTTAAATCCAGATTTGTGCATTGTCTTCATAGTTAAGAATAACACGAGAGTTTGTGTGCGATTTATGGAAATATTCTGTTTTATTGCAGGAACACTTGAAATATCTTAAGAAATTCACAATCAGACAAATATTCTTTGTTGGTAAGTGAGCAAACCATTTTACCTAAATGAAGCTTCAATTGGCCTGATATATTTCCCAGTTATGAGCCATGTGATAAGGCTGTCACATAACAACAATCCAATATAACCACATCTTTCTGGAAGAGAGTTTTTCAATCTGTATTTGCACATAGCTCTCTGGTCTACTCTATCTCTGACCCCTGACCCCTGGTCTACTCTACTTCTGACCCCTGACCCCTGGTCTACTGTATCTCTGACCCCTGACCCCTGGTCTACTCTATCTCTGACCCCTGGTCTACTTTATCTCTGACCCCTGGTCTACTTTATCTCTGACCCCTGGTCTACTCTATCTCTGACCCCTGGTCTACTCTATCTCTGACCCCTGGTCTACTGTACATCTGACCCCTGGTCTACTGTACATCTGACCCCTGGTCTACTGTACCTCTGACCCCTGGTCTACTGTACATCTGACCCCTGGTCTACTGTATCTCTGACCCCTGGTCTACTGTACCTCTGACCCCTGGTCTACTGTACCTCTGACCCCTGGTCTACTGTATCTCTGACCCCTTGTCTACTGTACCTCTGACCCCTGGTCTACTGTATCTCTGACCCCTGGTCTACTGTATCTCTGACCCCTGGTCTACTGTATCTCTGACCCCTGGTCTACTGTACCTCTGACCCCTGGTCTACTGTACCTCTGACACCTGGTCTACTGTATCTCTGACCCCTGGTCTACTGTATCTCTGACCCCTGGTCTACTGTACATCTGACCCCTGGTCTACTGTACATCTGACCCCTGGTCTACTGTACATCTGACCCCTGGTCTACTGAATCTCTGACCCCTGGTCTACTGTACCTCTGATCCCTGGTCTACTGTATCTCTGACCCCTGGTCTACTGTATCTCTGACCCCTGGTCTACTCTATCTCTGACCCCTGGTCTACTCTATCTCTGACCCCTGGTCTACTGTACCTCTGACCCCTGGTCTACTGTATCTCTGACCCCTGGTCTACTGTATCTCTGACCCCTGGTCTACTGTATCTCTGACCCCTGGTCTACTGTATCTCTGACCCCTGGTCTACTGTACATCTGACCCCTGGTCTACTGTATCTCTGACCCCTGGTCTACTGTACATCTGACCCCTGGTCTACTGTGTCTCTGACCCCTGGTCTACTGTACATCTGACCCCTGTCTACTATATCTCTGACCCCTGGTCTACTGTACATCTGACCCCTGGTCTACTGAATCTCTGACCCCTGGTCTACTGTACCTCTGACCCCTGGTCAACTGAATCTCTGACCCCTAGTCTACTGAATCTCTGACCCCTGGTTTACTGAATCTCTGACCCCTGGTCTACTGATTCTCTGACCCCTGGTCTACTGAATCTCTGACCCCTGGTCTACTGAATCTCTGACCCCTAGTCTACTGAATCTCTGACCCCTGGTTTACTGAATCTGACCCCTGGTTTGCTGAATCTCTGACCCCTGACCCCTGGTCTACTGTACCTCTGACCCCTGGTCTACTGAATCTCTGACCCCTGGTCTACTGAATATCTGACCCCTGACCCCTGGTCTACTGTACCTCTGACCCCTGGTCTACTGAATCTCTGACCCCTGGTCTACTGTACCTCTTCACCAGGGCAGGGATGTATGTATATATTAGTGGTTACTGATGTCATTAGTATTTAGTTATTATTTAGCAGTCATTTTTAAAGACAGGTCAAAGGTTACAGTATAAAGATACACATCATGTTGACATGGTGGAGGCTCCTCACTGTTTCCCCTCCCCACTTCAGGACGTTCTCTAGGGGCTCGAGCTGCCTCTGCTCTGGCCAGGGAGCTCAGTGTTCGACCAGAGGATGCAGTAGCAGGCCTTGTCTGTCTGTCCTTCCCCCTACACCCTCCAGGACAGACCCACGGCCATCGCCAGCGGAGCGAGGACCTCCGGGGGTTGCCTACGGAGGTGCCTGTGTTGTTTCTGTCTGGCACTGCAGACAACATGTGTGAGAAGGTGAGAATGGCGTTGGGCGTCTTTTTGGACCTTTTGCATAAATGACAGCAGATCGGAGTGTAGTGATCAGACAGAAACCGTAACGACACAGCTCTCTTTTTAATTAGTTTTTTATTCTGTGTGATATTTTATTGTTTTTTCGTTTTTTAAACCGATAGACTGGAAAAAAAAAAAAACATATACTCCCAATGTTGTGTTTCTGCAATAATGATTTCCTCCGTGTGTCCAGATCCTTCTGGAGGATGTCGTTAAAGAGATGAGATGTCCAACGACTGTTCGCTGGGTCGAAGGAGGCAACCATGGGCTCATAGTGAAGGGAAGGACAGAGGAGTCTGTCCAGGATGAACTCAACGCACATGTCTTATCATGGATTTTGGAACAAATTGCATGAAGCTGACTCTTGATTCTAAAGTTGTTGTTGCTCCACACATTCCATAGTGTGTTATTAGTGTAATATTATGAATATGTTGTGTTTATAATGTAGAAGAAATATATACTTTTATATATATATATATTTTATTATTTTATTTTTTTGGGCTAAAGGTATTGACAGATTTGCAGTGAAGAATACACTCTGCGGGGTGCTTCTCTGAAACTGAGCGTTGCCTTCTAGTGGAGTGTGTTCAGGGAAGCCAAACTTCCCCAAATATCAGTGTACAAAATCAAATCGAGTTGTATTTGTCACATTGCGCCGAATACAACTGTGAAAGTGTCAAATCCCATTGAGAGCATACTTCATTGACAGAATTTTTTTTCAATTGTTGCATCTCGTTGTGTTGTTGTCCTCTGGTGCCTAGCTAGCCAGCTAGCTAACATTGTCCCTTTCCTAAATTAGCCATGGATGGAGATAAGGATTTGGACTTGTGGTTTTACTTAGTTCTCCGTACTGGCCAATGATTACAACGGCGATTCTGATCCAACCATAAATTCATACATTGTTTACCTGGCCTGAGAGAATAGAAGTTCAATATGTAGTTAGATGTAGAAGGCTAATGTTAACTAGCTAACGTTGCCCATGAATGGAAGTTAGGCTAGCGAGCCAGCGTTTTAGCCAGGTAGCCTAGGACAACAAAAACTGAAAGTGTGTACTGTATGACAGAGTGATAGACCGTTTCAGCAACATGAGAGGAGGATGGCGTTGGTGTTTCTCTACAAGTATAGTGAGTCAACATGTTTTCTACTCGCACGAACACACACACACACGAACACACACGAACACACACACACACACACGAACACACACACACAGAAATCAGAACCATGGACAGCCACATCATATTTAGCTTACGTTGATGGACTAAATTGTTTTTGGTTATCTTTTAGTTGTCTCAGTATTAGACGGAGCAGAGTTTAACTGTTGGTGCTGGAATAGAGGAGGCAGCTCCTAGTTTCTTTCCGACTTGTGATAACTCTCTGTGGTTCTATATCAATAGTTGTTTAGTGGTCCGAAAATGTCTGAAACAAACAAGTTGATTGACCATTGCTGTTATGTCACGTAACTGGTTACTGTACCTGCAATATGCTTTGTGGACGTCACTGGACAAGAGGTTGCCATGTGGTTGGGGTGGTAGTAGTAGACGTGTGGTTGGGGTGGTAGGGGTAGTAGAAGTGTAGTAGTGGTAGTAATAGACATGTGGTTGGGGTGGTAGTAGTAGACGTGTGGTTGGAGTGGAGGGGTAGTAGAAGTGTAGTAGTGGTAGTAAAAGTGTAGTAGGGGGTAGTGGTAGTAGTAGAAGTGTGGTTAGGGTAGTAGTAGTAGACTGGTTGGGGTGGTGGTAGTAGAAGTGTAGTAGGGGTCGTGGTAGTAGAAGTGTAGTACCAGTCTAAAATGGGGATGTGTATGGTGCTCAATTTACCCCATACAACACTAATGTTTATGTCCCCTGAACAGGAAGGGCTGTGGGATTCAGACTACAGTCTGTGTTATGACATCCTGAAGTTTGAAGCAGGTTAATCAACAGCACCCACCTGGTGGCAGTCAACAGCACCTCCTGGTGGCAGTCAACAGCACCTCCTGGTGGCAGTCAACAGCACCCCCCAGTGGCACATCTTGGTCACGACAATCTGCATGATACACAACATCAGTGTGACACCCTGCTGATACCTGACCATGAACGAAGACAGGTTCTCATTCTGAAATGGAAAAGCTTGAATGGGTTAATCTCAATCAGATATTGTTGTACCCATTCCCCCCTCCCCCCCAAGCAACAATATATGTTATTACCCCATGCACCAGTCTGTCCCATTCTCCACCACTGACGACATGAGCTTTATTTAATACCCCCAGTTGAAATGATGAGTGGACCCTGTTAACTTAATTTTAGTTATGTGGTCAAAGTGCTTAATAACCTGATAGCATGAATACTTGAAGTCCCCCATGCATTATGCACAGGACAGGGCCACTCTATAATGACGGTCCATAGATAGAAGTGCAGTTTTATAAATAACTGCGTGCTAATCTGCTCCCTACAGTCAGTGAGATCGACCATGGCATACTAAAGGACTAAGTAATGAACATTAAAAACCGAGATGGCAGCAAGATTCTGTTCTCTAAAACAGCAGCACACGAATAGTGGCTCAACGAAATGCCCTCATCCAAGATGAAAGACATATAATAAGTTAACATACAAAATTAATTGAGCAGTATTGTCAACTCGCCACGTGAGGCCGACTGAACTCACACATCTCCAGGTCGATCGTATCTGACTCCTGCACTCCCGTCCACCAATAGCAACGTCCTCACCAGACTGCCTCCTGCAGCACAACACTCCCGTCCACCAATAGCAACGTCCTCGCCAGACTGCCTCCTGCAGCACAACACTCCCGTCCACCAATAGCAACGTCCTCGCCAGACTGCCTCCTGCAGCACAACACTCCCTTCCACCAATAGCAACATCCTCGCCAGACTGCCTCCTGCAGCACAACACTCCCGTCCACCAATAGCAACGTCCTCGCCAGACTGCCTCCTGCAGCACAACACTCCCTTCCACCAATAGCAACGTCCTCACCAGACTGCCTCCTGCAGCACAACACTCCCTTCCACCAATAGCAACGTCCTCGCCAGACTGCCTCGTGCAGCGCAACACTCCCATCCACCAATAGCAGCATCCTCGCCAGACTGTATCCTTCAGCACAACACTCCCATCCGCCAATAGCAACGTCCTCACCAGACTGAGAGAACAGTAACAGAGGAGAAGGAGACAATGTTGACAAACGCCTCAGTTTGATATCCTTAACATACAAAAGCACACACATTCTGGACATTGATTGAAGGCCACATAATGTAAAACCCTATGTCCATAACCAGGCATGTCCACCATTTGGTGAAAGCCTTTCCCACCTTGAGAGAGAGAGTAATTAATCAAGCTCTTTCTCAGGGGAAGAATTAAGACCCCCCCCCCCAAAAAAAACAGCAGATAAACAACAGATCTTAGTTTACTCACTCATGGGTGTTTTGGAGTCTCTGACCTCAACCTCAGGAGCCAGGGAGAACAGAGATAAGAGAGGACTTTCCCACATTACTCCTGCCGATCAAACGCGCCTGGCAACAGACACGATCACCTTGGGCAATATTACAATAGAGCACAGCAGAGATTTTGCGTCAACCTGACACTTCTTGCGCTCAATTGTGTCGACACTTGAACTGTTATGTTTGTGCTATGAGCAGAATTCAACATAATTCCAATGCAAGAACACAAATGACGCCCCTGGGTATAGTTACATGTCAGTATGTTTTACCAAAGAAAAATATTCATTATTTTCTGGTTTTCCTGGTTGTAAACAGGAACTGTACATATTGGAACCGTGTTTATGGTAGGCTGGCATTGCTAAATTGATTACGTGGATGGAATTTGATCCACAGAAGTGTACTGTGCATTATCACAACCTGTTGCTGTACTCATGAGCGGCATGATTTTCCATGTTTGAAGCAGGCCTGTAGGCTGCATCTCACTGCAGTAGGCTGTATCTCACTGTAGTAGGCTGTATCTCACTGCAGTAGGCTGTATCTCACTGCAGTAGGCTGTATCTCACTGTAGTAGGCTGCATCTCACTGCAGTAGGCTGTATCTCACTGTAGTAGACTGTATCTCACTGTAGTAGGCTGTATCTCACTGTAGTAGACTGCATCTCACTGTAGTAGGCTGTATCTAGGCTGTATCTATCATGTAGTAGGCTGTATCTCACTGCTAGTAGGCTGTATCTCACTGTAGTAGGCTGTATCTCACTGTAGTAGTAGGCTGTATCTCACTGTAGTAGGCTGTATCTCACTGTAGTAGGCTGTAGGCTGTCAGTAGTAGGCTGTATCTCACTGTAGTAGGCTGTAGGCTGTAGTAGGCTGTATCTCACTGTAGTAGGCTGTATCTCACTGTAGTAGGCTGTATCTCACTGTAGTATAGGCTGCATCTCACTGTAGTAGGCTGTATCTCACTGTAGTAGGCTGTATCTCACTGTAGTAGGCTGTATCTCACTGTAGTAGGCTGTATCTCACTGTAGTAGGCTGTATCTCACTGTAGTAGGCTGTATCTCACTGTAGTAGGCTGTATCTCACTGTAGTAGGCTGTATCTCACTGTAGTAGGCTGTATCTCACTGTAGTAGCTGTATCTCACTGTAGTAGGCTGTATCTCACTGCAGTAGGCTGTAGGCTGTATCTCACTGTAGTAGGCTGTATCTCACTGTAGTAGGCTGTATCTCACTAGTAGGCTGTATCTCACTGTAGTAGGCTGTAGGCTGTATCTCACTGTAGTAGGCTGTATCTCACTGTAGTAGGCTGTATCTCACTGTAGTAGGCTGTATCTCACTGTAGTAGGCTGTACTGTATCTCACTGTAGTAGGCTGTATCTCACTGTAGTAGGCTGTATCTCACTGTAGTAGGCTGTATCTCACTGTAGTATCTCACTAGTAGGCTGTATCTCACTGTACTGTAGTAGGCTGTATCTCACTGTAGTAGGCTGTATCTCACTGTCTCACTGTAGTAGGCTGTATCTCACTGTAGTAGGCTGTATCTCACTGTATCTCACTAGTAGGCTGTATCTCACTGTAGTAGGCTGTATCTCACTGTAGTAGGCTGTATCTCACTGTAGTAGGCTGTATCTCACTAGGCTAGTAGGCTGTATCTCACTGTAGTAGGCTGTATCTCACTGTAGTAGGTAGGCTATCTCACTGTAGTAGGCTGTATCTCACTGTAGTAGGCTGTATCTCACTGTAGTAGCTGCTGTAGTAGGCTGTATCTCACTGTAGTAGGCTGTATCTCACTGTAGTAGGCTGTATCTCACTGTATCTCACTGTAGTAGGCTGTATCTCACTGTAGTAGGCTGTATCTCACTCACATGTAGTAGGCTGTAGGCTGTATCTCACTGTAGTAGGCTGTATCTCACTGTAGTAGGCTGTATCTCACTGTAGTAGGCTGTATCTCACTGTAGTAGGCTGTATCTCACTGTAGTAGGCTGTATCTCACTGTAGTAGGCTGTATCTCACTGTAGTAGGCTGTATCTCACTGTAGTAGGCTGTATCTCACTGTAGTAGGCTGTATCTCACTGTAGTAGGCTGTATCTCACTGTAGTAGGCTGTAGGCTGTATCTCACTGTAGTAGGCTGTACTGTAGTAGGCTGTATCTCACTGTAGTAGGCTGTATCTCACTGTAGTAGGCTGTATCTCACTGTAGTAGGCTGTATCTCACTGTAGTAGGCTGTATCTCACTGTAGTAGGCTGTATCTCACTGTAGTAGGCTGTATCTATCTCACTGTATGTAGGCTGTATCTCACTGTAGTAGGCTGTATCTCACTGTAGTAGGCTGTATCTCACTGTAGTGTAGGCTGTATCTCACTGTAGTAGGCTGTATCTCACTGTAGTAGGCTGTATCTCACTGTAGTAGGCTGTATCTCACTGTAGTAGGCTGTATCTCACTGTAGTAGGCTGTATCTCACTGTAGTAGGTACTGTAGGCTGTATCTCACTGTAGTAGGCTGTATCTCACTGTAGTAGGCTGTATCTCACTGTAGTAGGCTGTATCTCACTGTAGTAGGCTGTATCTCACTGTGTAGGCTGTATCTCACTGTAGTAGGCTGTATCTCACTGTAGTAGGCTGTATCTCACTGTAGTAGGCTGTATCTCACTGTAGTAGGCTGTATCTCACTGTAGTAGGCTGTAGGCTGTATCTCACTAGGCTGTATCTCACTGTAGTAGGCTGTATCTCACTGTAGTAGGCTGTATCTCACTGTAGTAGGCTGTATCTCACTGTAGTAGGCTGTATCTCACTGTAGTAGGCTGTATCTCACTGTAGTAGGCTGTATCTCACTGTAGTAGGCTGTATCTCACTGTAGTAGGCTGTATCTCACTGTAGTAGGCTGTATCTCACTGTAGTAGGCTGTATCTCACTGTAGTAGGCTGTATCTCACTGTAGTATGTATCTCACTGTAGTAGGCTGTATCTCACTGTAGTAGGCTGTATCTCACTGTAGTAGGCTGTATCTCACTGTAGTAGGCTGTATCTCACTGTAGTAGGTATCTCACTGTAGTAGGCTGTATCTCACTGTAGTAGGCTGTGTAGGCTGTATCTCACTGTAGTAGGCTGTATCTGTAGGCTGTATCTCACTGTAGTAGGCTGTATCTCACTGTAGGCTGTATCTCACTGTAGGCTGTATCTCACTGTAGTAGGCTGTATCTCACTGTAGTAGGCTGTATCTCACTGTAGTAGGCTGTATCTCACTGTAGTAGGTATCTCACTCTCACTGTAGTAGGCTGTATCTCACTGTAGTAGGCTGTATCTCAGGCTGTAGTAGGCTGTATCTCACTGTAGTAGGCTGTATCTCACTGTAGTAGGCTGTATCTCACTGTAGGCTGTATCTCACTGTAGGCTGTATCTCACTGTAGTAGGCTGTATCTCACTGTAGTAGGCTGTATCTCACTGTAGTAGGCTGTAGGCTGTATCTCACTGTAGTAGGCTGTATCTCACTGTAGTAGGCTGTATCTCACTGTAGTAGGCTGCTATCTCACTGTAGTAGGCTGTATCTCACTGTAGTAGGCTTGTATCTCACTCAGTAGGCTGTATCTCACTGTAGTATCTCACTGTAGTAGGCTGTATCTCACTGTAGTAGGCTGTCTTTCTCACTGTAGTAGGCCTAGGAACACTGTAGTAGGCTGGGTTAACTGTTAGGCTGTATCTCACTGTAGGCTGTATCACTGTTCACTGTAGTAGGCTGTGTGCCTCACTGTAGTAGGCTGTATCTCACTGTAGTAGGCTGTAGGCTGTATCTCACTGTAGTAGGCTGTATCTCACTGTAGTAGGCTGTATCTCACTGTAGTAGGCTGTGTATCTCACTGTAGTAGGCTGTATCTCACTGTAGTAGGCTGTATCTCACTGTAGTAGGCTGTATCTCACTGTAGTAGGCTGTATCTCACTGTATCTCACTGTAGTAGGCTGTATCTCACTGTAGTAGGCTGTATCTCACTGTAGTAGGCTGTAGGCTGTATCTCACTGTAGTAGGCTGTATCTCACTGTAGTAGGCTGTATCTCACTGTAGTAGGCTGTATCTCACTGTAGTAGGCTGTATCTCACTGTAGTAGGCTGTATCTCACTGTAGTAGGCTGTATCTCACTGTAGTAGGCTGTATCTCACTGTAGTAGGCTGTATCTCATCTCACTGTAGTAGGCTGTATCTCACTGTAGTAGGCTGTATCTCACTGTATCTCACTGTAGTAGGCTGTATCTCACTGTAGTAGGCTGTATCTCACTGTAGTAGGCTGTATCTCACTGTAGTAGGCTGTATCTCACTGTAGTAGGCTGTATCTCACTGTAGTAGGCTGTATCTCACTGTAGTAGGCTGTATCTCACTGTAGTAGGCTGTATCTCACTGTAGTAGGCTGTATCTCACTGTAGTAGGCTGTATCTCACTGTAGTAGGCTGTATCTCACTGTAGTGTAGGCTGTATCTCACTGTAGTAGGCTGTATCTCACTGTAGTGTAGTAGGCTGTATCTCACTGTAGTAGGCTGTAGTAGGCTGTATCTCACTGTAGTAGGCTGTATCTCACTGTAGTAGGCTGTATCTCACTGTAGTAGGCTGTATCTCACTGTAGTAGGCTGTATCTCACTGTAGTAGGCTGTATCTCACTGTAGTAGGCTGTATCTCACTGTAGTAGGCTGTATCTCACTGTAGTAGGCTGCTGTGTATCTCACTGTAGTAGGCTGTATCTCACTGTAGTGGGCTGTATCTCACAGTAGGCTCACTGTAGTAGGCTGTATCTCACTGTAGGCTGTATCTCTCACTGTAGTAGGCTGTATCTCACTGTAGGCTGTAGGCTGTATCTCACTGTAGTAGGCTGTAGGCTGTATCTCACTGTAGTAGGCTGTATCTCACTGTAGGCTGTAGGCTGTATCTCACTGTAGTAGGCTGTATCTCACTGTAGTAGGCTAGTAGGCTGTATCTCACTGTAGTAGGCTGTATCTCACTGTAGTAGGCTGTATCTCACTGTAGTAGGCTGTATCTCACTGTAGTAGGCTGTATCTCACTGTAGTAGGCTGTATCTCACTGTAGTAGGCTGTATCTCACTGTAGTAGGCTGTATCTCACTGTAGTAGGCTGTATATCTCACTGTAGTAGGCTGTATCTCACTGTAGTAGGCTGTATCTCACTGTAGTAGGCTGTAGGCTGTATCTCACTGTAGTAGGCTGTATCTCACTGTAGTAGGCTGTATCTCACTGTAGTAGGCTGTAGGCTGCATCTCACTTTAGTAGGCTGTAGACTGCATTTATTTATTTTACCTTTATTTAACTAGGCAAGTCATATTTTCTGACGGCCTAGGAACAGTGGGTTAACTGTTAGGGGGCTGCATTTCACAAGAAGGGCAAGTTTTACTGTGTGCCTCACTGTAGTAGGCTGTATCTCACTGTAGTAGGCTGTAGGCTGTATCTCACTGTAGTAGGCTGTATCTCACTGTAGTAGGCTGTATCTCACTGTAGTAGGGCTAGTAGGCTGTATCTCACTGTAGTAGGCTGTATCTCACTGTAGTAGGCTGTATCTCACTGTAGTAGGCTGTATCTCACTGTAGTAGGCTGTATCTCACTGTAGTAGGCTGTATCTCACTGTAGTGGGCTGTAGGCTGTATCTCACTGTAGTAGGCTGTATCTCACTGTAGTAGGCTGTAGGGCTGTATCTCACTGTAGTAGACTGTATTTCACTATAGTAGGCTGCATCTCACTGTAGTAGGCTGTATCTCACTGTAGTAGGCTGTATCTCACTGTAGTAGGCTGTATCTCACTGTAGTAGGCTGTATCTCACTGTAGTAGGCTGTAGGCTGTACTGTAGTAGGCTGTATCTCACTGTAGTAGGCTGTATCTCACTGTAGTAGGCTGCTGTAGGCTGTATCTCACTGTAGTAGGCTGTATCTCACTGTAGTAGGCTGTATCTCACTGTAGTAGGCTGTATCTCACTGTGTAGGCTGTAGGCTGTATCTCACTGTAGTAGCTGTATCTCACTGTAGTAGGCTGTATCTCACTGTAGTAGGCTGTATCTCACTGTAGTAGGCTGTATCTCACTGTAGTAGGCTGTATCTCAGGCTGTATCTCACTGTAGTAGGCTGTATCTCACTGTAGTAGGGCTGTAGTAGGCTGTATCTCACTGTAGTAGGCTGTATCTCACTGTAGTAGGCTGTATCTCACTGTAGTAGGCTGTATCTCACTGTAGTAGGCTGTATCTCACTGTAGTAGGCTGTATCTCACTGTAGTAGGCTGTATCTCACTGTAGTAGGCTGTATCTCACTGTAGTAGGCTGTATCTCACTGTAGTAGGCTGTATCTCACTGTAGTGGGCTGTATCTCACACTGTAGTAGGCTGTATCTCACTGTAGTGGGCTGTATCTCACTGTAGTAGGCTGTATCTCACTGTAGTAGGCTGTATCTCACTGTAGTAGGCTGTATCTCACTGTAGTAGGCTGTATCTCACTGTAGTAGGCTGTATCTCACTGTAGTAGGCTGTATCTCACTGTAGTAGGCTGTATCTCACTGTAGTAGGCTGTATCTCACTGTAGTAGGCTGTATCTCACTGTAGTAGGCTGTAGGCCTGTATCTCACTGTAGTAGGCTGTATCTCACTGTAGTAGGCTGTAGGCTGTATTCACTGTAGTAGGCTGTATCTCACTGTAGTAGGCTGTAGGCTGTATCTCACTGTAGTAGGCTGTATCTCACTGTAGTAGGCTATCTCACTGTAGTAGGCTGTATCTCACTGTAGTAGGCTGTATCTCACTGTAGTAGGCTGTATCTCACTGTAGTAGGCTGTATCTCACTGTAGTAGGCTGTATCTCACTGTAGTAGGCTGTATCTCACTGTAGTAGGCTGTATCTCACTGTAGTAGGCTGTATCTCACTGTAGTAGGCTGTAGGCTGTAGGCTCACTGTAGTAGGCTGTATCTCACTGTAGTAGGCTGTGTATCTCACTGTAGTAGGCTGTATCTCACTGTAGTAGGCTGTATCTCACTTAGTAGGCTGTAGGCTGTAGGCTCACTGTAGTAGGCTGTATCTCACATTAGTAGGCTGTAGGCTGTATCTCACTGTAGTAGGCTGTATCTCACTGTAGTAGGCTGTATCTCACATTGTAGGCTGTAGGCTGTATCTCACTGTAGTAGGCTGTATCTCACTGTAGTAGGCTGTATCTCACTGTTAGGCTGTATCTCAGTGGGCTGTATCTCACTGTAGTAGGCTGTATCTCACTGTAGTAGGCTGTATCTCACTGTAGTAGGCTGTATCTCACTGTAGTAGGCTGTATCTCACTGTAGTAGGCTGTATCTCACTGTAGTAGGCTGTATCTCACTGTAGTAGGCTGTATCTCACTGTAGTAGGCTGTATCTCACTGTAGTAGGCTGTAGGCTGTATCTCACTGTAGTAGGCTGTATCTCACTGTAGTAGGCTGTATCTCACTGTAGTAGGCTGTAGGCTGCATCTCACTTTAGTAGGCTGTAGACTGCATTTATTTTATTTTACCTTTATTTAACTAGGCAAGTCATATTTTCAATGACGGCCTAGGAACAGTGGGTTAACTGTTGGGGGGGGTGCATTTCCAAGAAGGGCAAGTCGGTGTGCCTCACTGTAGTAGGTTGTATCTCACTGTAGTAGGCTGTAGGCTGTATCTCACTGTAGTAGGCTGTATCTCACTGTAGTAGGCTGTATCTCACTGTAGTAGGCTGTAGGCTGTATCTCACTGTAGTAGGCTGTATCTCACTGTAGTAGGCTGTATCTCACTGTAGTAGGCTGTATCTCACTGTAGTAGGCTGTATCTCACTGTAGTGGGCTGTAGGCTGTATCTCACTGTAGTAGGCTGTATCTCACTGTAGTAGGGCTACTGTAGGGCGTATCTCACTGTAGTAGACTGTATTTCACTACTGTATAGTAGGCTGCATCTCACTGTAGTAGGCTGTATCTCACTGTAGTAGGCTGTATCTCACTGTAGTAGGCTGTATCTCACTGTAGTAGGCTGTATCTCACTGTAGTAGGCTGTAGGCTGTATCTCACTGTAGTAGGCTGTATCTCACTGTAGTAGGCTGTAGGCTGTCTCACTGTAGTAGGCTGTATCTCACTGTAGTAGGCTGTATCTCACTGTAGTAGGCTGTATCTCACTGTAGTAGGCTGTATCTCACTGTAGTAGGTAGGCTGTATCTCACTGTAGTAGGCTGTATCTCACTGTAGTAGGCTGTATCTCACTGTAGTAGGCTGTAGGCTGTATCTCACTGTAGTAGGTTGTATCTCACTGTAGTGGGCTGTATCTCACTGTAGTAGGCTGTATCTCACTGTAGTAGGCTGTAGGCCGTATCTCACTGTAGTAGGCTGTATCTCACTGTAGTAGACTGTATCTCACTGTAGTAGGCTGTATCTCACTGTAGTAGGCTGTATCTCACTGTAGTAGGCTGTATCTCACTGTAGTAGGCTGTATCTCAGGCTGTATCTCACTGTAGGCTGTGGGCTGTATCTCACTGTAGTGGGCTGTATCTCACTGTAGTAGGCTGTATCTCACTGTAGTAGGCTGTATCTCACTGTAGTAGGCTGTATCTCATTGTAGTGGGCTGTATCTCACTGTAGTAGGCTGTATCTCACTGTAGTAGGCTGTATCTCACTGTAGTAGGCTGTATCTCACTGTAGTGGGCTGTATCTCACTGTAGTAGGCTGTATCTCACTGTAGTAGGCTGTATCTCACTGTAGTAGGCTGTAGGCCGTATCTCACTGTAGTAGGCTGTATCTCACTGTAGTAGGCTGTAGGCCGTATTTCACTGTAGTAGGCTGTATCTCACTGTAGTAGGCTGTAGGCTGTATCTCACTGTAGTAGGCTGTATCTCACTGTAGTAGGCTGTATCTCACTGTAGTAGGCTGTATCTCACTGTAGTAGGCTGTAGGCTGTATCTCACTGTAGTAGGCTGTAGGCTGTATCTCACTGTAGTAGGCTGTATCTCACTGTAGTAGGCTGTATCTCACTGTAGTAGGCTGTAGGCTGTATCTCACTGTAGTAGGCTGTATCTCACTGTAGTGGGCTGTATCTCACTGTAGTAGGCTGTATCTCACTGCGGTAGGCTGTATCTCACTGTAGTAGGCTGTGTCTCACTGTAGTAGGCTGTATCTCACTGTAGTAGGTTGTATCTCACTGTAGTAGGCTGTAGGCTGTATCTCACTGTAGTAGGCTGTATCTCACTGTAGTAGGCTGTATCTCACTGTAGTAGGCTGTAGGCCGTATCTCACTGTAGTAGGCTGTATCTCACTGTAGTAGGCTGTATCTCACTGTAGTAGGCTGTATCTCACTGTAGTAGGCTGTATCTCACTGTAGTAGGCTGTATCTCACTGTAGTGGGCTGTATCTCACTGTAGTGGGCTGTATCTCACTGTAGTAGACTGTATCTCACTGTAGTAGGCTGTATCTCATTGTAGTGGGCTGTATCTCACTGTAGTAGGTTGTATCTCACTGTAGTAGGCTGTATCTCACTGTAGTAGGTTGTATCTCACTGTAGTGGGCTGTATCTCACTGTAGTAGGCTGTATCTCACTGTAGTAGGCTGTATCTCACTGTAGTAGGCTGTAGGCTGTATCTCACTGTAGTAGGCTGTATCTCACTGTAGTAGGCTGTATCTCACTGTAGTAGGCAGGCTGCATCTCACTTTAGTAGGCTGTAGACTGCATTTATTTTATTTTACCTTTATTTAACTAGGCAAGTCATATTTTCAATGACGGCCTAGGAACAGTGGGTTAACTGTTGGGGGGGGTGCATTTCCAAGAAGGGCAAGTCGGTGTGCCTCACTGTAGTAGGTTGTATCTCACTGTAGTAGGCTGTAGGCTGTATCTCACTGTAGTAGGCTGTATCTCACTGTAGTAGGCTGTATCTCACTGTAGTAGGCTGTAGGCTGTATCTCACTGTAGTAGGCTGTATCTCACTGTAGTAGGCTGTATCTCACTGTAGTAGGCTGTAGGCCGTATCTCACTGTAGTAGGCTGTATCTCACTGTAGTAGGCTGTATCTCACTGTAGTAGGCTGTATCTCACTGTAGTAGGCTGTATCTCACTGTAGTAGGCTGTATCTCACTGTAGTGGGCTGTAGGCTGTATCTCACTGTAGTAGGCTGTATCTCACTGTAGTAGGCTGTAGGCCGTATCTCACTGTAGTAGACTGTATCTCACTGTAGTAGACTGTATCTCACTGTAGTAGGCTGTATCTCACTGTAGTAGGCTGTATCTCACTGTAGTAGGCTGTATCTCACTGTAGTAGGCTGTATCTCACTGTAGTAGGCTGTATCTCACTGTAGTGAGATGCATGGGCGGAGAACAGACGGAGGAGACCTGAGCGTCTCGTCATTATTTACAGATCTCTGTTACACTCAGAATGCAGCAGGCCAGAGGCAAGGATCCTGGATAGCAAGTCATGACGTTGGCCAATTAGCTAGCAAGCTCTCTTACTTGTTTAGTTGAAAGCCCTCTCGCAATTCGACAATAAATTAAAGTCACCCCGATGACTTGTTCCTATATTATGCCAATAACAACTAACCTGTGTGAAAATGGCTGAGATGTTACAGACTAATACCCAGCAGTGTTTTCAACAACAAAAAATGAGTTTGGTGAATGAACATCCAGTACTGCCTTTACTCTTTTCCATTGCAATCAATTGATGTTAAACATGAACCAAAATTCAACGTTGCTACGTACTCAGAGATCTGACAATTCTTACTGGGTTCCAGGTAACTTTCCCCATTGTTACCACAGAAACACCAGTTGGATGATTCATAGGGGAAAAAAAGGGAACTAAGGAGGACATACGCAGGAGATCTGGGAATCATCCAAACAGGATTTCTGGAAAACCCTGCAGATTTTTTTTTATTTTTTAGAAACCCTAGTTTCAGACCAGGAAAACATGGTTCTCTTTCTCAAATCACTTTGTTTACATTTCTGCCTTTTTAAATACACTAAGAGGCGATGTTGACTGTCCAGCTGGTTGGCCTTGGCAACATCTCCCTCACCTCTGGTCTCACACTTTTATAATTAACATTTGTCATAAATGTATCACTTGTCACTTTTAAACAATGCCACTTTATATAATGTTTACATTCCCTACATTACTCATCTCATATGTATATACTGTACTCTATACCATCTACTGCATCTTGCCTATGCCGTTCGGCCATCGCTCATCCATTTACAGTGCCTTGCGAAAGTATTCGGCCCCTTTGAACTTTGCGACCTTTTACCACATTTCAGGCTTCAAACATAAAGATATAAAACTGTATTTTTTTTTTGTGAAGAATCAACAACAAGTGGGACACAATCATGAAGTGGAACGACATTTATTGGATATTTCAAACTTTTTTAACAAATCAAAAACTGAAAAATTGGGCGTGCAAAATACGCTAAATACGATGCTCCTGACTACTTAGTAAATGAGAGTGTGTCCTCTGCGTTTTTTTCAGAGTGAAGAGAATGATGATCCCTAAATCACATTCCAACAGGAATTACCAGCGAGGACAGGATACATTATGACGCCCGGAATGACCTCTGGCCATTTACAGTACCAGTCAAAAGTTTTGGACACACCTACTCATTCAACGTTTTTTGAATGAGGGAAGTAGGGTTGGAGAGAGGGAGGGATGAGAGCATGAAGAGAAGTTGGAGGGATGAGAGTATGGAGACAAGTTGGGGGGGGGGATGAGAGCATGGAGAGAAGTTGGAGGGATGAGAGCATGAAGAGAAGTTGGAGGGGGAGGGATGAGAGCATGGAGAGAAGTTGGAGGGAGGGAGGGAGGGATGAGAGCATGGATAGAAGTTGGAGGGGGAGGGAGGGAGGGATGAGAGCATAGATAGAAGTTGGAGGGGAGGGATGAGAGCATGGAGAGAAGTTGTAGGGAGGGAGGGATGAGAGCATGGAGAGAAGTTGGAGGGAGGGAGGGAGGGAGGGATGAGAGCATGGATAGAAGTTGGAGGGGGAGGGATGAGAGCATGGAGAGAAGTTGTAGGGAGGGAGGGATGAGAGCATGGAGA
>NC_056431.1:75419553-75484553 GCF_018296145.1 Oncorhynchus tshawytscha | reverse complement strand
GACCAGTTAACCCACTGTTCCTAGACCAGTTATCCCACTGTTCCTAGACCAGTTTAACCCACTGTTCCTAGACCAGTTAACCCACTGTTCCTAGACCAGTTATCCCACTGTTCCTAGACCAGTTTATCCCACTGTTCCTAGACCAGTTAACCCACTGTTCCTAGACCAGTTATCCCACTGTTCCTAGACCAGTTAACCCACTGTTCCTAGGACATCATTGAAAATTAGAATTTCTTCTTAACTGACATGCCTAGTTAAATAAAATTAAAAGTGGTTGTTTTTTGTCACTCAGGCTTCCAACAGTTGTTCTTTTGTCAATAACGTCTCATGTCCAATATCTCTCTAGTGATCCCGGTCTGTAGGAGCATTCTTTATTAGATAAAAACTTTTATTTAACTAGGCATGTCAGTTCTTATTTACAATGACAGCCTACCGGGGAACAGTGAGTTAACTGCCGTGGTCAGGGGCAGAACGACAGATGTGTACCTTTTTACAGCACAAACGCTGTAACCACTAGGCTACCTACCGTCCCACATGATGATGACGTAAGGTTAACAGTTCAAAACGGCACGTTGTAACGACACGTAATGATTAAAATACATGGAAATGCAATGGAACAATAGCATCACCAAGCTTCCCGCTCAGAGCTGCGTTTCCACAGGCCGCACAATTATGATCTTTGGCACAATAATTGTTCAAAATAACTGATCTGATCTGATCAGTAAAATTAAATATCTGACTTAGGCTGTCTGTGTAAACAGAGCTTCTGTGTACATGATCCCTCACACTTGCCTATCCAGCCCCTCTTCCCTATCCAGCCCCTCTTCCCTATCCAGCCCCTCTTCCCTATCTAACCCCTCTTCCCTATCCAGCCCCCTTCCCTATCCAGCCCCTCTTCCCTATCAGCCCCTCTTCCCTATCCAGCCCCCTTCCCTATCCAGCCCCCTTCCCCATCCAGCCCCCTTCCCTATCCAGCCCCCTTCCCTATTCAATCCAACCCCTTCCCTATTCAGCCCCTCTTCCCTATCCAACCCCTCTTCCCTATCCACCCCAACCCCTCCCTTTCCAGCCCCTCTTCCCTATCCAGCCCCTCTTCCCTATCCAGCCCCCTTCCCTATCCATCCCCAACCCCTCCCTTTCCAGCCCCTACACCTTCCTATCCAGCCCCCTTCCCTATCCATCCCCAACCACTCGTATCCAGTTCCCCTTCCCTATCCAGGCCCAACACCTCCCTTTCCAGCCCCAACACCTCTCCATCCAGCCCCAACACCACCCTATCCTTTCCCCCTTCCCTATCCAGCCCCAACACCTCCTTATCCAGCCCCAACACCACCCTATCCGACCCCAACACCACCCTATCCAGCCCCCTTCCCTATCCAGCCCCAACACCTCTATTAAGCCCCACACACTCCCTATCCAGCCCCAACACCACCCTATCCAGCCCCCTTCCCTATCCAGCCCCAACACCTCTCTATTCAGCCCCAACCGCTCTCTATTCAGCCCCAACCGCTCTCTATCCAGCCCCAACACCTCTCTATCCAGCCCCCTTCCCTATCCAGCCCCAACACCTCTCTATTCAGCCCCAACACCTCTCTATTCAGCCCCACCCACTCCCTATCCAGCCCCAACACCTCTCTTTCCAGCCCCAACACCTCTCTATCCAGCCCCAACACCTCCCTATCCAGCCCCAACACCTCTCTATCCAACACCAACACTTCCCTATCCAGCCCCAACACCTCTCTATCCAGCCCCAACACCACCCTATCCAGCCCCCTTCCCTATCCAGCCACGACACCTCTCTATCCAGCCCCAACACCTCCCTATCCAGCCCCAACACCTCCCTATCCATCCCCAACACCTCTCTATCCAACACCAACACATCCCTATCCAGCCCCAACACCACCCTATCCAGCCCTCCTTCCCTATCCAGCCCCAACACCTCTCTATCCAGCCCCAACACCTCTCTATCCAGCCCCAACACCTCTCTATCCAGCCCCAACACCTCTCTATCCAGCCCCAACACCTCTCTATTCAGCCCCACCCACTCCCTATCCAGCCCCACCCACTCCATATCCATCCCCAACACCTCTCTATCCATCCCCAACACCTCTCTATCCAGCCCCAACCGCTCTCTATCCAGCCCCAACACCTCTCTATTCAGCCCCACCCACTCCCTATCCAGCCCCACCCACTCCCTATCCAGCCCCACCCACTCCCTATCCAGCCCCAACACCTCTCTTTCCAGCCCCAACACCTCTCTATTCAGCCCCACCCACTCCCTATCCAGCCCCAACACCTCTCTATCCAGCCCCAACACCTCTCTATCCAGCCCCAACCCCTCTCTGTCTATTCCCAACCCCTCACTATCCAGCCCCAACCCCTCCCTATCCAGGCCCACCTTCTCCATCCAGCACCAGCTCCTCCCTATCCATCCCAAAACCCACTGTTTCCAGCCCCAATCCTTTTCTTTCCAGCCCCAATCCTTCTCTTTCCATCTCCAACCCCTTTCTATCCCTCTCCAACCCCTCCCTATCTAGCCCCAACTCCTCCCTTATCCAGCCCCAAGCTCTCTCTATCCAGCGCCAACTCTGATCTATCCAGCCCCAACCCCTCTATCCAGAACCCAAAACCACCCTATCAAGCCCCCCTCCCCCTCCCTATCCAGCCCCAACCCCTCCATATCCAACCCTCTCCATTAATGCCCAACACCTCTGTATCCATCCCCAACCCCTCCCTTTCCAGCCCCTACACCTTCCTATCCAGCCCCCTTCTCTATCCAGCCCAAACACCTCCCTATCCAGCACCGCTTCCCTATCCAGCCCCCTTCCCTATCCAACCCCAGCCCCTCATATCCAGCCCCCTTCCCTATCCAGCCCCAACACCTCTCTATTCAGCCCCAACCACTCTCTATCCAGCCCTAACACCTCTCTATCCAGCTCCAACACCTCCCTATACAGCCCCAACACCTCTCTATTCAGCCCCACCCACTCCCTATCCAGCCCAAAACCCACTCTTTCCAGCCCCAATCCTTCTCTCTCCAGCCCCAATCCTTCTCTTTCCAGCCCCAATCCTTCTCTTTCCAGCTCCAACCCCTTCTATCCCTCTCCAACCCCTCCCTATCTAGCCCCAACTCCTCCCTTATCCAGCCCCAACCTCTCTCTATACAGCGCCAACTGCGATCTATCAAGCCCCAACCCCTCTGTACAGAACCCAAAACCACCCTATCAAGCAACCCTCCCCCTCCCTATCCAGCCCCAAGCCCTCCGTATCCAGCCCCAACCCCTCCGTATCCAGCCCCAACCCCTCCGTATCCAGCCCCAACCCTCTGTATCCAGCCCCAACCCCTCCTTATCCAGCCCCAACCCCAACCCCTCCCTATCCAGCCCCAACCCCTCCATATCCAACCCATCTCCATTAATGCCCAGCCCCAACCCCTCCCTGTCCAACCCCAAACCCAACCCCTCCCTATCCAGCCCCATCCCCTCCCTGTCCAGCCCCAACCCCTCTCTATCCAACCCCAACCCCCCCCATCGCTATCCAAAGACTCAGCAGTACGTCGTTGCCTTACTTCATTACCAGAGATGGGACCTCCGCCTTTTGTTCCCAAAGCCGAGGCCTCACCATGGTAACAAACACTCTGGGAATCACCAATACTCAATACTCACTCCATTGCTTATTCACATAACTACACTCACTCTCTTTAAAATAAACCATATAGACCCACGTAGATATCTCTCTCACAGTCTTCAAATCAGTCACCAGATACACACTTTTGTTGTTTGTTCTTTTGATTATTCATTTTTTTTACCCCGTGTTCTCCCTAATTGTGTGGTATCCAATTGGTAGTTACAGTCCTGTCAAAACACAACCAAGCCGCACTGCTTCTTGACACAATGCCCAGTTAACCCGGAAGCCAGCCGCACCAACGTGTTAGAGGAAACACTGTACACCTGGAGACCGAGTCAGCACTGATGTTCATTGAGTTTTGTTGGGCTTTAGAGTGACGAAAAGTAGCTAACAGCTGGCTACCGTGTCAGCATGCACTGCACCCAGCCAGCCACAGGAGTCGCACGTGCGCAATGGGACAAGGACATCCCTGCTGGCCAAACCCTCCCCTAACCCGGATAACGCTGGGCCAATTGTACACCGCCCCATGGGTCTCCCGGTCACGGCCGGCTGTGACAGAGCCTGCACCCAGAATCACTAGTGGCACAGCTAGCACTGCATGAGATGCAGTGCCTTAGACCACTGCGCCGCTCGGGAGGCCAGATACAAACTCATGAGTGGCCATGCTGCACTGAAAAATGAGTCCACACGGCAGTTTGAAAAGTCACTTGCCCTCACCCTCCGGCATTCCCCGCTGGCTAGCAAATCACAAGCGATCAGCCTGTGAGGCGTACTCATTACTGGGTGAATGACAGCTTCACAAAAGCTTCATTAATAAGGACACAGATGGCGAGGAAGCAGAGAATGGCAGTAACGAATGTAACATTGGCTATATGCGACGAGGCTGAAGAACCTTTCCACAGCTTGAACGGCTGGAGGGGAGCCAGGCAGCCCACCCTCTTCAGAACGGGCTTCAGCCAGGGTCACACTGCCCTGCCATGTCACATGTCACGTTGATAGCTGTGTGTGTGTCTCTGTATGTGTGTGTAGGTATAACAGATCTGAACACTATCCCTTAAGTTAGGAGGAGGAGTGTAGAACCAGCTGTGGAGGCAAGATGCACTTCAGGATCCAGAGTGGTTGGTTCAGGTCCATGATAATGCAGTATCAAATCACATTTTATTTGTCACATGCGCCGAATACAACACGTGAAGACCTAGTAAAACGCTTAATTGCCAAGAGTGCGCAAAGCTGTCATCAAGGCAAAGGGTGACTATTTGAAAATATCAAATATACTTTGATTAATTTAGCACTTTTTTTGGTTATTAATCAAATTGAAATCAAATCAAATGTATTTATATAGCCCTTCTTACATCAGCTGATATCTCAAAGTGCTGTACAGGAACCCAGCCTGAAACCCCAAACAGCAAGCAATGCAGGTGTAGAAGCACGGTAGCTAGGAAAAACTCCCTAGAAAGGCCAAAACCTAGGAAGAAACCTAGAGAGGAACCAGGCTATGAGGGGTGGCCAGTTCTCCTCTGGCTGTGCCGGGTAGAGATTATAACAGATCATGGCCAAGATGTTCAAATGTTCATAAATTACCAGCATGGTAAAATAATAATTATCACAGTAGTTGTCGAGGGTGCAGCAAGTCAGCACCTCAGGAGTAAATGTCAGTTGGCTTTTCATAGCCGATCGTTAAGAGTATCTCTACCGCTCCTGCTGTCTCTAGAGAGTTGAAAACAGCAGGTCTGGGACAGGTAGCACGTCCGGTGAACAGGTCAGGGTTCCATAGCTGCAGGCAGAACAGTTGAAACTGGAGCAGCAGCACGGCCAGGTGGACTGGGGACAGCAAGGAGTCATCATGCCAGGTAGTCCTGAGGCATGGTCCTAGGGCTCAGGTCCTCCGACACTGGAAGGGGGCCAGAGGTAATTACTCGATGCCGACACATCTTTCTAACTGATTTACACGCTGAAGCTATGTTGCGCTTGGTGACCTCTGACTGTTTCATCCTAACAACGTTAGTGCCGACGTGGATAACAATATCTCTATACTCTCTACACTCGCCAGTTTTAGCTTTAGCCAGCACCATCTTCAGATTAGCCTTAACATCGGTTGCCCTGCCCCCTGGTAAACAGTGTATGACCGCTGGATGATTCGTTTTAAGTCCAATACTGCGGGTAATGGAGTCGCCAATGACTAGAGTTTTCAATTTGTCAGAGCTAATGGTGGGAAGCTTCGGTGTCTCAGACCCCGTAACGGGAGGAGTAGAGACAAGAGAAGGCTCGTCCTCTGACTCCGACTCGCTTCTTAATGGGGAAAACCGGTTGAAATTTCTGTCAGCTGAATGAGAGACACCGGTTGAGCATTCCTACAGCATTTCCCTCCAGAAGCCATGAGAAAGTTGTCCGGCTGCGGGGACTGTGCGAGGGGATTTATACTAACTTTACTATCTGTACTTACTGGTGGTACAGACGCTGTTTCATCCTTTCCTACACTGAAATTACCCTTGCCTAACGATTGCGTCTGAAGCTGGGCTTGCAGCACAGCTATCCTCTCCGTAAGGCGATCGTTCTCCTGTATATTATGAGAACAGCGACAGCAATTAGAAGGCATCATGTTAATGTTACTACTTAGCTTCGGCTGTTGGAGGTCCTGACGAAACCATGTCCAGATAAAGCGTCCAGAGTGAAAAAGTTAAAAAGGGAAAAACCAAAAATATAAACGGTAATTAAAAAGTAAAAACTGTAAAGTTGTCAGGTAGCAAAGTAAGGTTGGCAACAAAACGTACAACAACATGATTCAGTGTGTGTTATTTCACAGTTTCTTCACTAATATAGAAAAACCTTTGAATAAATAAATATTCTAAAACTTTTGAGCGGGAGTATAAATGTAGAGTTAAAATGACTACTCATAGATAATAACAGAGAGTAGCAGCAGCGTAAAAGAGGGGTTCTGGGTTGCCCTTTAATTAGCTGTTCAGGAGTCTTATGTCTTGGGGGTAGAAGCTGTTAAGATGCCCTTTGGACCTAGACTTTGAGAGAGACAGGGGTTATCACACAGACACCCCCCCCCACCACCAGATAAAGACAGGGTTATCACACAGACCCCCCCCACCACCAGATAAAGACAGGGGTTATCACACAGCCCCCCACCAGATAGAGACAGGGGTTATCACACAGCCCCCCCCTCCCCCACCAGAGAGACAGGGGTTATCACACAGCCCCCTCCCCCATCAGATAGAGACGGGGTTAACACACAGCCCCCTCACTATATAGAGACAGGGGTTATCACACAGCCCCCCACCAGCTAGAGACAGGGGTTATCACACAGCCCCCTCACCATATAGAGACAGGGGTTATCACACAGCCCCCCACCATATAGAGACAGGGGTTATCACACAGCCCCCCACCAGATAGAGACAGGGGTTAACACACAGCCCCCCCTCCCACAATAGAGACAGGGGTTATCACACAGCCCCCCACCATATAGGGACAGGGGTTATCACACAGCCCCCCACCAGATAGAGACAGGGGTTATCACACAGCCCCCTCACCAGATAGAGACAGGGGTTATCACACAGCCCCCCCCACCAGATAGAGACAGGGGTTATCACACAGCCCCCCTCCCAGATAGAGACAGGGGTTAACACACAGCCCCCTCCCACAATAGAGACAGGGGTTATCACACAGCCCCCCCACCAGATAGAGACAGGGGTTATCACACAGCCCCCTCACCATATAGAGACAGGGGTTATCACACAGCCCCCCCACCAGCTAGAGACAGGGGTTATCACACAGCCCCCCACCAGATAGAGACAGGGGTTAACACACAGCCCCCCACCATATAGAGACAGGGGTTATCACACAGCCCCCCACCAGATAGAGACAGGGGTTATCACACAGCCCCCCCACCATATAGAGACAGGGGTTATCACACAGCCCCCCACCAGATAGAGACAGGGGTTATCACACAGCCCCCCACCAGATAGAGACAGGGGTTATCACACAGCCCCCCCCCACCAATAGAGACAGGGGTTATCACACAGCCCCCCACCATATAGAGACAGGGGTTAACACACAGCCCCCCCACCATATAGAGACAGGGGTTAACACACAGCCCCCCCCACAATAGAGACAGGGGTTAACACACAGCCCCCTCCCACAATAGAGACAGGGGTTATCACACAGCCCCCCACCATATAGAGACAGGGGTTAACACACAGCCCCCTCCCACAATAGAGACAGGGGTTATCACACAGCTAGAGAGAGGATGAATACACCCATGTACTGCAGTAATTGATTGCACAGGAGAATGTTCAGGAAGAGGAATGGGAAGCTTGGCCAAGGGAATAGACACTCTAGGGAAGCTTCTTCTCTCCTGCCACCCACACAGCTTATGTTCTAGGGAGATAACTGAGTTGAAAATGAACAAGGTTCTGCCTACACGTTTCGAAGAGGGAACTGGGACGATATATCAACATAGTCGAAAAGCAGGAAGAAAGGGAAGACAGGTGCAAACTCAACGTCAGTTAGTGAAATCACCAGAACACAGACGACAGGTCTGATAGGACTTCATGAGGTCTCAACAAACCCTTTAATATATATTTTAATTTGTATTTGTATTTATTTGACTTTATTTAACTAGGCAAGTCAGTTTAAGAACAAATTCTTATTTACAATGACCGCCTAC
This sequence comes from Oncorhynchus tshawytscha, assembly GCF_018296145.1. Classification (NCBI taxonomy): domain Eukaryota; kingdom Metazoa; phylum Chordata; class Actinopteri; order Salmoniformes; family Salmonidae; genus Oncorhynchus; species Oncorhynchus tshawytscha. Next base: position 75,476,254 of record NC_056431.1, on the reverse strand, counting down.
CAGCGGCCAACGCCTGAGGACGCTGGGCCGCCCTATTGGACTCCCGATCACGGCCTGTTGTGAAACAGCCTGGAATCGAACCAGGATGTCTGCACTGAGATGCAGTGCTTTAGACCGCTGCGCTTTCAAGACATTCCAATGATCAGTCATTTTGCGTCCAAATACCTACAGTGGATTCCTTCCCCATTGCCATTACTGGCTACATCCTATATTTTGCCATGAGGAGGATGCTAGACAAGTGTGTTCACTCTGGCAGAGACAAAGGTCCAGAGGGGACTGGGTTCAGAGAGGACTGGGGTCCCGAGAGGAGAGGACTGGGTTCAAAGAGGACTGGGGTCCAGAGAGGAGAGGACTGGGTTCAAAGAGGACTGGGTTCAAAGATGACTGGGTTTAAAGAGGACTGGATCCAGAGAGGACTGGGTTTAAAGAGGACTGGGTCCAGAGAGGACTGGGTCCAAAGAGGACTGGGGTCCAGAGAAGACTGGGTTTAAAGAGGACTGGGGTCCAGAGAGGACTGGGGTCCAGAGAGGACTGGGTTTAAAGAGGACTGGGTCCAGAGAGGACTGGGGTCCAGAGAGGACTGGGTTTAAAGAAGACTGTGTCCAGAGAGGACTGGGGTTCAGAGAGGACTGGGTTTAAAGAGGACTGGGTCCAGAGAGGACTGGGTTTAAAGAGGACTGGGTCCAGAGAGGACTGGGGTCCAGAGATGACTGGGGTCCAGAGAGGACTGGGGTCCAGAGAGGACTGGGTCCCAGAGAGGACTGGGGTCTATAGAGGACTGGGTCCAGAGAGGACTGGGTTCAAAGAGGACTGGGTCCAGAGAGGACTGGGGTCCAGAGAGTACTGGGGTCCAGAGAGGACCGGGTTCAAAGAGGACTGGGTTCAGAGAGGACTGGGTTCAAAGAGGACTGGGTTCAGAGAGGACCGGGTTCAAAGAGTACTGGGTTCAGAGAGGACCGGGTTCAAAGAGGACTGGGTTCAAAGAGGACCGGGTCCAAAGAGGACCGGGTCCAAAGAGGACTGGGTCCAGAGGCTTGTCCAATGACCAAACCCAACCACACACACTGACTACAAGGAATCTCCCGACTGGAATATACCTGATTCAACACCGTCCAGGGACATTAGTGTTCTCAGTGGCCCTTTCAGTGGCCCCATATCCATCTGCCACCATCCAGCCTGCGTGACTTTAAACCCCAACCCTCGTTACACAAGAAGCCTCCCATTCATAATACATGAAATACATATAACTGAACTATAAAAGTAAATGAGAGCTCTGAGCAAAAACAACGCATATTTAAAGCACGTTCCCTCTCTAATTTTCTCCTTTATGTTTTTCCTCATGTTCTGAGTTTTCTTTCCGCGGTAAAATAGATTTCTATCCCTGAAGAGACAGAACACTGGAAATATTTATTCATGCCATAACAACTTGGGATCCAACAAACTCAGTGTTCCAATTTAGCATTTTAGATTCTGATTCAGTGCCTTCTATAATGCTAACCTTATTTAATGATAGCCTTGCCCTACGACAGGTTGACTGAAAATGTGTAAACAAAACTAATACATGGAAATAAAGAATCAATTATGTTTTAAGGTCTGGCCAACATTGTGTGGATTCATATCTGTCATATCTATTGTTCCACTGATACACTACATATCATATCTATTGTTCCACTGATACACTACATATCATATCTATTGTTTCACTGATACACTACATATCATATCTATTGTTCCACTGATACACTACATATCATATCTATTGTTTCACTGATACACTACATATCATATCTATTGTTCCACTGATACACTACATATCATATCTATTGTTTCACTGATACACTACATATCATATCTATTGTTTCACTGATACACTACATATCATATCTATTGTTTCACTGATACACTACATATCATATCTATTGTTTCACTGATACACTACATATCATATCTATTGTTTCACTGATACACTACATATCATATCTATTGTTTCACTGATACACTACATATCAAATCCATCTTTATTTTGACTGAATTTCTCAAAATTCAGTTTTCACAATGATGTAACAATTATGTTCCCAACCGAAAGGAAACTTGGCGAAGAACCGAGGAGATGGAGATTGGCCTGACATGGAACACCCTCCCCCCAGTGGTGCTCTCTGGTGGAATGGAACACCCTCCCCCCAGCGGCGCTCTCTGGTGGAATGGAACACCCTCCCCACAGTGGCGCTCTCTGGTGGAATGGAACACCCTCCCCCAGTGGCGCTCTCTGGTGGAATGGAACACCCTCCCCCAGTGGCGCTCTCAGGTGGAATGGAACACCCTCCCCCAGTGGTGCTCTCTGGTGGAATGGAGCACCCTCCCCCAGTGGCGCTCTCTGGTGGAATGGAACACCCTCCCCCAGTGGCGCTCTCAGGTGGAATGGAACACCCTCCCCCAGTGGTGCTCTCTGGTGGAATGGAGCACCCTCCCCCAGTGGCGCTCTCTGGTGGAATGGAACACCCTCCCCCAGTGGTGCTCTCTGGTGGAATGGAGAACCCACCCCCAGTGGCGCTCTCTGGTGGAATGGAACACCCTCAACCCAGTGGCGCTCTCTGGTGGAATGGAACACCCTCCCCCAGTGGCGCTCTCAGGTGGAATGGAACACCCTCCCCCAGTGGTGCTCTCTGGTGGAATGGAGCACCCTCCCCCAGTGGCGCTCTCTGGTGGAATGGAACACCCTCCCCCAGTGGCGCTCTCTGGTGGAATGGAACACCCTCCCCCAGTGGCGCTCTCTGGTGGAATGGAACACCCTCACCCCAGTGGCGCTCTCTGGTGGAATGGAACACCCCCCCCCAGTGGCGCTCTCTGGTGGAATGGAACACCCTCCCCCAGTGGCGCTCTCAGGTGGAATGGAACACCCTCCCCCAGTGGCGCTCTCTGGTGGAATGGAGCACCCTCCCCCAGTGGCGCTCTCTGGTGGAATGGAACACCCTCCCCCAGTGGCGCTCTCTGGTGGAATGGAACACCCTCCCCCAGTGGCGCTCTCTGGTGGAATGGAACACCCTCACCCCAGTGGCGCTCTCTGGTGGAATGGAACACCCTCCCCCAGTGGCGCTCTCTGGTGGAATGGAACACCCTCCCCCAGTGGCGCTCTCTGGTGGAATGGAACACCCTCCTCCCAGTGGCGCTCTCTGGTGGAATGGAACACCCTCCCCCAGTGGCGCTCTCTGGTGGAATGGAACACCCTCCCCCAGTGGCGCTCTCTGGTGGAATGGAACACCCTCCCCCAGTGGCGCTCTCTGGTGGAATGGAGCACCCTCCCCCAGTGGCGCTCTCTGGTGGAATGGAACACCCTCCCCCAGTGGCGCTCTCTGGTGGAATGGAACACCCTCCCCCAGTGGCGCTCTCTGGTGGAATGGAACACCCTCCCCCAGTGGCGCTCTCTGGTGGAATGGAACACCCTCCCCCAGTGGCGCTCTCTGGTGGAATGGAACACCCTCCCCCAGTGGCGCTCTCTGGTGGAATGGAACACCCTCCCCCAGTGGCGCTCTCTGGTGGAATGGAACACCCTCCCCCAGTGGCGCTCTCTGGTGGAATGGAACACCCTCACCCCAGTGGCGCTCTCTGGTGGAATGGAACACCCTCCCCCAGTGGCGCTCTCTGGTGGAATGGAACACCCTCCCCCAGTGGCGCTCTCAGGTGGAATGGAACACCCTCCCCCAGTGGCGCTCTCTGGTGGAATGGAGCACCCTCCCCCAGTGGCGCTCTCTGGTGGAATGGAACACCCTCCCCCAGTGGCGCTCTCTGGTGGAATGGAACACCCTCCCCCAGTGGCGCTCTCTGGTGGAATGGAACACCCTCACCCCAGTGGCGCTCTCTGGTGGAATGGAACACCCTCTCCCCCAGTGGTGCTCTCTGGTGGAATGGAACACCCTCCCCCAGTGGCGCTCTCTGGTGGAATGGAACACCCTCCTCCCAGTGGCGCTCTCTGGTGGAATGGAACACCCTCCCCCAGTGGCGCTCTCTGGTGGAATGGAACACCCTCCCCCAGTGGCGCTCTCTGGTGGAATGGAACACCCTCCCCCAGTGGCGCTCTCTGGTGGAATGGAGCACCCTCCCCCAGTGGCGCTCTCTGGTGGAATGGAACACCTCTCCCCCAGTGGCGCTCTCTGGTGGAATGGAACACCCTCCCCCAGTGGCGCTCTCTGGTGGAATGGAACACCCTCCCCCAGTGGCACTCTCTGGTGGAATGGAACACCCTCCCCCAGTGGCGCTCTCTGGTGGAATGGAACACCCTCCCCCAGTGGCGCTCTCTGGTGGAATGGAACACCCTCCCCCAGTGGCGCTCTCTGGTGGAATGGAACACCCTCCCCCAGTGGCGCTCTCTGGTGGAAAGGAGCACCCTCCCCCCAGTGGCGCTCTCTGGTGGAATGGAACACCCTCCCCCCAGTGGCGCTCTCTGGTGGAAGACATATTGATCCAAATGGGAAAGAAGAAGATTCTATAAGTGAAATAACACTATTTAAAAGAACAGATATTGCTTTGGCATATCCATCCAATTCCTTATGTCCTTCTGAACAGTGTTCTATTACCACAGACACTGACACTCCAGCCCCTTCCTAATTCTGTCTCCAGGACCAGGTAGAGCACAATGTTTCACCCTCACTGATTAACCTGTCTCTTCCTGGAGGAACGTCTCACATTGGGCCTAGGACGGACAGGGCACATTTTATACACTCTAAGTCCCAAAAAATATCTGTTTTTCTAGTGAGCTCGCACATTCAGCGTCACACAACTCAGGGTGCACACTTCATCTGCTGTGAAATCTGCTGTGAAATGGAATGTTTTTATATGTATTCTATACAACTGCCTCCATTTTGCTGGACCCCAGGAAGAGTAGCTGCTGCCTTGGCAGGAACTAATGGGGATCCATAATAAACCCCAGGAAGAGTAGCTGCTGCCCTGACGAGAACTAATGGGGATCCATAATAAACCCCAGGAAGAGTAGCTGCTGCCTTGACAGGAACTAATGGGGATCCATAATAAACCCCAGGAAGAGTAGCTGCTGCCCTGACGAGAACTAATGGGGATCCATAATAAACCCCAGGAAGAGTAGCTGCTGCCAAGCCAGGAACTAATGGGGATCCATAATAGACCACAGGAAGAGTAGCTGCTGCCTTGGCAGGAACTAATAGGGATCCATAATAAACCCCAGGAAGAGTAGCTGCTGCCCTGATAGGAACTAATGGGGATCCATAATAAACCCCAGGAAGAGTAGCTGCTGCCTTGGCAGGAACTAATGGGGATCCATAATAAACCCCAGGAAGAGTAGCTGCTGCCCTGATAGGAACTAATGGGGATCCATAATAAACCCCAGGAAGAGTAGCTGCTGCCCTTACAGGAACTAATGGGGATCCATAATATACCCCAGGAAGAGTAGCTGCTGCCTTGACAGGAACAATAGGGGATCCATAATAAACCCCCGGAAGAGTAGCTGCTGCCCTGATATGAACTAATGGGGATCCATAATATACCCCAGGAAGAGTAGCTGCTGCCCTTACAGGAACTAATGGGGATCCATAATAAACCCCAGGAAGAGTAGCTGCTGCCCTTACAGGAACTAATGGGGATCCATAATAAACCCCAGGAAGAGTAGCTGCTGCCCTGATAGGAACTAATGGGGATCCATAATAAACCCCAGGAAGAGTAGCTGCTGCCCTGACAGGAACTAATGGGGATCCATAATATACCCCAGGAAGAGTAGCTGCTGCCTTGACAGGAACAATAGGGGATCCATAATAAACCCCAGGAAGAGTAGCTGCTGCCCTGACAGGAACTAAAGGGCATCCATAATAAACCCCAGGAAGAGTAGCTGCTGCCTTGGCAGGAACTAAAGGGGACCCATAATAAACCCCAGGAAGAGTAGCTGCTGCCAAGCCAGGAACTAAAGGGGATCCATAATAAACCCCAGGAAGAGTAGCTGCTGCCTTGACAGGAACTAAAGGGGATCCATAATAAACCCCAGGAAGAGTAGCTGCTGCCTTGGCAGGAACTAAAGGGGATCCATAATAAACCCCAGGAAGAGTAGCTGCTGCCAAGCCAGGAACTAAAGGGGATCCATAATAAACCCCAGGAAGAGTAGCTGCTGCCTTGGCAGGAACTAAAGGGGATCCATAATAAACCCCAGGAAGAGTAGCTGCTGCCAAGCCAGGAAATAAAGGGGATCCATAATAAACCCCAGGAAGAGTAGCTGCTGCCAAGCCAGGAACTAATGGGGATCCATAATAAACCCCAGGAAGAGTAGCTGCTGCCAAGCCAGGAACTAAAGGGGATCCATAATAAACCCCAGGAAGAGTAGCTGCTGCCTTGGCAGGAACTAAAGGGGATTCCATAATAAACCCCAGGAAGAGTAGCTGCTGCCAAGCCAGGAACTAAAGGGGATCCATAATAAACCCCAGGAAGAGTAGCTGCTGCCAAGCCAGGAACTAAAGGGGATCCATAATAAACCCCAGGAAGAGTAGCTGCTGCCAAGCCAGGAACTAAAGGGGATCCATAATAAACCCCAGGAAGAGTAGCTGCTGCCTTGGCAGGAACTAAAGGGGATTCCATAATAAACCCCAGGAAGAGTAGCTGCTGCCAAGCCAGGAACTAAAGGGGATCCATAATAAACCCCAGGAAGAGTAGCTGCTGCCTTGGCAGGAACTAAAGGGGATTCCATAATAAACCCCAGGAAGAGTAGCTGCTGCCTTGGCAGGAACTAATGGGGATCCATAATAAACCCCAGGAAGAGTAGCTGCTGCCTTGGCAGGAACTAAAGGGGATTCCATAATAAACCCCAGGAAGAGTAGCTGCTGCCAAGCCAGGAACTAATGGGGATTCCATAATACATACAAATATACCTATATCAGAGGAACGTGTTAAATTCAGTATGTCTGCTTTCCTTCCTAGATAATACAGGTATATTAATCAGACCAGTGCATTATAATTTCCTTTCACTGTCATTGATTTGAACTCTGACCCCAAGGCAAGGCTATCCTAGTCCGAGGAGTCCATTATGGCAAATGACAATCGAACGCAAAAAGCCATGGCTGCAATAATCCCTAATGAAAACCTATTGATAACCTCCTTGTTCACCTTTGACCCTTCACTCTTTCTTGTTGGATTTTACAGCTGCACAGTTGAGTCACCAGGGGTTACGCCGCAGCCTGGAGGTCATGACTGAACAAATAAACAAAGCACACCTCTCCTTCTTATGCATTCAACTGCCAAGCATACTGCATCTGAAATTCACAGTGTCGTCGTCCCGGACACAGGAGGTTTCACCTCTTTAACCGATGCTTGTGTAAATCAGGCTCGCAGACACATCCCACACACAAACTACATGAGAGAGGTCAGGAGGTCAGCTAGAGAGTTTTAATATCTAATTCTACGTGTCGAGAGGTCAATGCCTCGTGGGCCAATTTCTCAATCATGTTGTTTTAGTAGTGTTTATGCAGTAGTGTTTATGGAGTAGTGTTTATGTACTAGTGTTTATGGAGTAGTGTTTATGTACTAGTGTTTATGTAGTAGTGTTTATGTACTAGTGTTTATGTAGTAGTGTTTATGTAGTAGTGTTTATGTAGTAGTGTTTATGGAGTAGTGTTTATGTAGTAGTGTTTATGTAGTAGTGTTTATGTACTAGTGTTTATGTAGTAGTGTTTATGTAGTAGTGTTTATGTAGCAGTGTTTATGTAGTAGATGGATGTTTATGTAGTAGTGTTTATGTACTAGTGTTTATGTAGTAGTGTTTATGTAGTAGTGTTTATGTAGTAGTGTTTATGTAGTAGTGTTTATGTACTAGTGTTTATGTAGTAGTGTTTATGTACTAGTGTTTATGTACTAGTGTTTATGTAGTAGATGGATGTTTATGTAGTAGTGTTTATGTAGTAGTGTTTATGTACTAGTGTTTATGTACTAGTGTTTATGTAGTAGATGGATGTTTATGTAGTAGTGTTTATGTAGTAGTGTTTATGTAGTCGTGTTTATGGAGTAGTGTTTATGTAGTAGTGTTTATGTACTAGTGTTTATGTAGTAGTGTTTATGTAGCAGTGTTTATGTAGTAGATGGATGTTTATGTAGTAGTGTTTATGTAGTAGTGTTTATGTAGTAGTGTTTATGTAGTAGTGTTTATGTACTAGTGTTTATGTAGTAGTGTTTATGTAGTAGTGTTTATGTAGTAGTGTTTATGTAGTAGTGTTTATGTAGTAGTGTTTATGTAGTAGTGTTTATGTAGTAGTGTTTATGTAGTAGTGTTTATGTAGTAGTGTTTATGTAGTAGTGTTTATGTAGTAGTGTTTATGTAGTAGTGTTTATGTAGTCGTGTTTATGGAGTAGTGTTTATGTAGTAGTGTTTATGTACTAGTGTTTATGTAGTAGTGTTTATGTAGCAGTGTTTATGTACTAGTGTTTATGTAGTAGATGGATGTTTATGTAGTAGTGTTTATGTAGTAGTGTTTATGTACTAGTGTTTATGTACTAGTGTTTATGTAGTAGATGGATGTTTATGTAGTAGTGTTTATGTAGTAGTGTTTATGTAGTCGTGTTTATGGAGTAGTGTTTATGTAGTAGTGTTTATGTACTAGTGTTTATGTAGTAGTGTTTATGTAGCAGTGTTTATGTAGTAGATGGATGTTTATGTAGTAGTGTTTATGTAGTAGTGTTTATGTAGTAGTGTTTATGTAGTAGTGTTTATGTACTAGTGTTTATGTAGTAGTGTTTATGTAGTAGTGTTTATGTAGTAGTGTTTATGTAGTAGTGTTTATGTAGTAGTGTTTATGTAGTAGTGTTTATGTAGTAGTGTTTATGTAGTAGTGTTTATGTAGTAGTGTTTATGTAGTAGTGTTTATGTAGTAGTGTTTATGTAGTAGTGTTTATGTAGTAGTGTTTATGTAGTCGTGTTTATGGAGTAGTGTTTATGTAGTAGTGTTTATGTACTAGTGTTTATGTAGTAGTGTTTATGTAGCAGTGTTTATGTAGTAGATGGATGTTTATGTAGTAGTGTTTATGTACTAGTGTTTATGTACTAGTGTTTATGTAGTAGTGTTTATGTACTAGTGTTTATGTAGTAGTGTTTATGTACTAGTGTTTATGTACTAGTGTTTATGTAGTAGATGGATGTTTATGTAGTAGTGTTTATGTAGTAGTGTTTATGTAGTCGTGTTTATGGAGTAGTGTTTATGTAGTAGTGTTTATGTACTAGTGTTTATGTAGTAGTGTTTATGTACTAGTGTTTATGTAGTAGTGTTTATGTACTAGTGTTTATGTAGCAGTGTTTATGTAGTAGATGGATGTTTATGTAGTAGTGTTTATGTAGTAGTGTTTATGTAGTAGTGTTTATGTAGTAGTGTTTATGTAGTAGTGTTTATGGAGTAGTGTTTATGTAGTAGTGTTTATGGAGTAGTGTTTATGTAGTAGTGTTTATGTAGTATTGTTTATGGAGTAGTGTTTATGTAGTAGTGTTTATGTAGTAGTGTTTATGTAGTAGTGTTTATGTACTAGTGTTTATGTACTAGTGTTTATGTAGTAGTGTTTATGTAGTAGTGTTTATGTAGTAGTGTTTATGTAGTAGTGTTTATGTAGTAGTGTTTATGTACTGGTGTTTATGTAGTAGTGTTTATGTAGTAGTGTTTATGTAGTAGTGTTTATGTAGCAGTGTTTATGGCTCTCCGTTAAAGCATCCGGGGGAGGTAACCGGGGCTCCTGGGACTGTGGAGTGGCCGGTTGGGCGTCGCTGTTAGCCGCCGAGTTGCTGAGGGGAGGTGGGGTCACCACCATGGCAGGCTGCCCCCAAGACGACCCGCTGAATTGCTCCAGCAGCGTGCCCAAAGCCCGGTCATGGCGCCCAGCCAACGTTTGGACCCCCTCCATCAGCCCACGAAGCAATTCCTTGTGCCAACCAATGGTGACTCCTTGGGAGGAGATGGCGTTGCGCAGCTGGTCAGGGTCTGCTGGGTCAGTCACGGCCAGTTTGTACTATCAGGTATGAAGGTAAGACCCAGATGCAGGCAACGTCGAATTAACAATGGTTTAATATTCCAACAGGGGCAGGCAATAGACAGGTCAAGACAGGCAGAGGTCAGTAAACCAGAGGGCAGGGCTCAGGGTCAGGTAGAGTGGTCAGGCAGGAGGGCTCAGGGTCAGGTAGAGTGGTCAGGGTCAGGTAGAGTGGTCAGGCAGGAGGGCTCAGGGTGAGGTAGAGTGGTCAGGCAGGAGGGCTCAGGGTCAGGTAGAGTGGTCAGGCATGAGGGCTCAGGGTCAGGTAGAGTGGTCAGGCAGGAGGGCTCAGGGTCAGATAGAGTGATCAGGCAGGCAGGGGTCAGTAAACCAGAGGTGGGGCAATGGTACCAGACGGCAGGCAGGCTCAGGTAGAGTGGTAAGGCAGGTGGGCTCGGAGTCAGGACAGGCAAGGGTCAAATCCAGGGGGTGGGGCCGAGAATAGAGAGATTAGAAAAACCAGGATGTGAGACACAAAACACTGGTTGAACTGAACAAACAAGGTGAACTGAAACAGACAGAGAACACAGGTATACATACACAGGGGATAATGAGGAAGATGGGTGACACTTGGAGGGGGGTGGAGACAATCACAAAGACAGGTGAAACAGATCAGGGTGTGACACTTACACTAAAAGGACGTTATCATTTTCACAATTCCGCAGTATTATTCAACCTCATAGTGTGACAATATACAGGTAGTTGCCAAAATAAAGGAAACACCAATATACAGTGTCTTAATAAAAACAAATCTAATGGGGACCCATAATAAACCCCAGGAAGAGTAGCTGCTGCCTTGGCAGGAACTAATGGGGATCCATAATAAACCCCAGGAAGAGTAGCTGGTGCCCTGATAAGAACTAATGGGGATCCATAATAAATACAAATAGGGCGTTGGGCCTCCACCAATCAGAACAGCTTCAATGAACCTTGGCATAGATTCTACAAGTGTCTGGAACTCTATTGGATTGATGCGACATCATTCTTCCATAAGAAATTCCATAATTTAGTGTTTTGTTGACAGTGGTGGAAAACGCTGGTCTCAGGCGCCGCTCCAGAATCTTCCAATTGGGTTTAGATCTGGTGACTGAGAAGGCCATGGCATATGGTTTATATTGTTTTCATGTTCATCAAACCATTCAGTGACCACTTGTGACCTGTGGATGGGGGCCTTGTCATCCTATGTAGGCATAGCCATGGTAGCCAAAATAATCGCCTGCCCAACATTTTTATACATAACCGTTATTGTAAATAAGAATTTGTTCTTAACCTGTCTGGGAACCCCTCGCCAACAGCCAATGAAATTGCAGGGCGCCAAATACAAATCGACAGAAATCTCATGAATCAAATTTCTCAAACATACAAGAATTAGGCACCATTTTCACTTCTTTGGGATACTTCTTTGGGGGGGCAGCATTTTCATTTTCTTCTTTGGGATACTTCTTTGGGGGGCAGCATTTTAAGCATTTTCACTTCTTTGGGATAGGGGGCAGCATTTTCACTTCTTTTGGGATACTTCTTTGGGGGGGCAGCATTTTCACATTTTTTTTGGGACACTTCTTTGGGATAGGGGCAGCATTTTCACTTTTCAGCATTTTCACTTCTTTTTAACTTCTTTGGGGGGGGCATTTTCACTTCTTTGGGATAGGGGAGGGCAGCATTTTCACTTCTTTTGGGATACTTCTTTGGGATAGGGGCAGCATTTTCACTTCTTTGGGATAGGGGGCAGCATTTTAACTTCTTTGGGATAGGGGGCAGCATTTTCACTTCTTTGGGATAGGCACAGCATTTTAACTTCTTTGGGATAGGGGGCAGCATTTTCACTTTTGGATGAAAAGTGTGCCTAGAGTAAACTGACACCTACTCTGTCACAGATGCTAATACAGTGCCTTGCGAAAGTATTCGGCCCCCTTGAACTTTGCGACCTTTTGCCACATTTCAGGCTTCAAACATAAAGATATAAAACTGTATTTTTTTGCGAAGAATCAACAACAAGTGGGACACAATCATGAAGTGGAACGACATTTATTGGATATTTCAAACTTTTTTAACAAATCAAAAACTGAAAAATTGGGCGTGCAAAATGATTCAGCCCCCTTAAGTTAATACTTTGTAGCGCCACCTTTTGCTGCGATTACAGCTGTAAGTCGCTTGGGGTATGTCTCTATCAGTTTTGCACATCGAGAGACTGAAATTTTTTCCCATTCCTCCTTGCAAAACAGCTCGAGCTCAGTGAGGTTGGATGGAGAGCATTTGTGAACAGCAGTTTTCAGTTCTTTCCACAGATTCTCGATTGGATTCAGGTCTGGACTTTGACTTGGCCATTCTAACACCTGGATATGTTTATTTTTGAACCATTCCATTGTAGATTTTGCTTTATGTTTTGGATCATTGTCTTGTTGGAAGACAAATCTCCATCCCAGTCTCACGTCTTTTGCAGACTCCATCAGGTTTTCTTCCAGAATGGTCCTGTATTTGGCTCCATCCATCTTCCCATCAATTTTAACCATCTTCCCTGTCCCTGCTGAAGAAAAGCATGCCCAAACCATGATGTTGCCACCACCATGTTTGACAGTGGGGATGGTGTGTTCAGGGTGATGAGCTGTGTTGCTTTTACACCAAACATAACGTTTTGCATTGTTGCCAAATAGTTCAATTTTGGTTTCATCTGACCAGAGCACCTTCTTCCACATGTTTGGTGTGTCTCCCAGGTGGCTTGTGGCAAACTTTAAACAACACTTTTTATGGATATCTTTAAGAAATGGCTTTCTTCTTGCCCTCTTCCATAAAGGCCAGATTTGTGCAATATACGACTGATTGTTGTCCTATGGACAGAGTCTCCCACCTCAGCTGTAGATCTCTGCAGTTCATCCAGAGTGATCATGGGCCTCTTGGCTGCATCTCTGATCAGTCTTCTCCTTGTATGAGCTGAAAGTTTAGAGGGACGGCCAGGTCTTGGTAGATTTGCAGTGGTCTGATACTCCTTCCATTTCAATATAATTGCTTGCACAGTGCTCCTTGGGATGTTTAAAGCTTGGGAAATCTTTTTGTATCCAAATCCGGCTTTAAACTTATTCACAACAGTATCTCGGACCTGCCTGGTGTGTTCCTTGTTCTTCATGATGCTCTCTGCGCTTTTAACGGACCTCTGAGACTATCACAGTGCAGGTGCATTTATACGGAGACTTGATTACACACAGGTGGATTGTATTTATCATCATTAGTCATTTAGGTCAACATTGGATCATTCAGAGATCCTCACTGAACTTCTGGAGAGAGTTTGCTGCACTGAAAGTAAAGGGGCTGAATCATTTTGCTTCCACTAGATGTCAACCGTCTTTAGAAACTTGTTTGAGGCTTCTACTATAAACGAGGGGAATGAGGGCTCTTTGAGTCAGTGGTCTGGCAGAGTGTCACAGGCTCATGACGTGCGGTCACGAGAGAGTTAGCTCTCGTTCCATGGCTTTTCTACAGACAAAAGGAATTCTCCGTTTGGAACATTATTGAACATTTATGATAAAAACATCCTAAAGATTGATTCTATACAACGTTTGATATGTTTCTACGACCCGTAATCTAACTTTTTGGAATTTTCATCCGACCTTTCCGCTGGAAGTTGCACACACGTTTCGATTTGTTTACCAAAAGCCCTAACAAAAGGAGGTATATGGACATAAATGATGAACTTTAAATCAAACATTTATTGTGGAACTGCTATTCCTGGGAGTGCATTCTGATGAAGATCATCAAAGGTAAGTGAATATTTATAATGCTATTTCTGACTAATGTTGACTGCGCAACATGGTGGATATTTCTTTTGGCTGGTTTGGGCTCTGAGCGCCGTACTCAGATTAGGCTTTTTCTGTAAAGTTTTTTTGAAATCTTTCACAGCGGTTGCATTAAGGAGAAGTGGCTCTAAAGTTCCATGCATAACACTTGTATTTTCATCAACATTTATCATTTTTGTAAATTGATGTGGCTCTCTGCAAAATCACTGCACGTTTTGGAAGCAAAACATTACTGAACATAACACGCCAATGTAAAATGAGATTTTTGGATATAAATATGCACTTTATCGAACAAAACATACATGTATTGTGTAACATGAAGTCCTATGAGTGTCATCTGATGAAGATCATCAAAGGTTAGTGATTCATTTTATCTCTTTGTGCTTTTTGTGACTCCTCTCTTTGGCTGGAAAAATGGCTGGGTTTTTCTGCGACTTGGTGGTGACCTAACATAATAATTTTAAATAAAAAATCTCAGTTTACATTGGCGCGTTACGTGCAGTAATGTTTTGATTCCAAAACATCCGGTGATGTTGCAGAAATACTCATATTAAACATTGATAAAAGATGCAAGTGTTATTCACAGAATTAAAGATAGACTTCTCCTTAATGCAACCGCTGTGTCAGATTTTTTAAAAACTTTACGGAAAAAGCATAATCTGAGAACGGCGCTCAGTACCCTATTCCCTATACTCTGTCGGGAGCGCGCTTCATGAGACCGAGGCTCTCTGCCAGACCGCTCACTCAGAGTTCTTATGAGCCCCTCCTTTATAGCAGAATCCTAAAACCAGTATCTGAAGACGGTGACATCTAGTGGAAGCACATCCATATCTAACAGGGATTTCAATAGGCACTGTTTTGAAAATCGATTTCTCACTTCCTGTTTGGATTTCTTCTCAGGTTTTTGTCTGCCATATGAGTTCTGTAATATTCACAGACATCATTCAAACAGTTTTAGAAACTTCTGAGTGTTTTCTATCCAATACTACTAATAATATGCATATATTAGCATCTGGGACAGAGTAGGAGAAAGTTCAGTTTGGGCACACTGCTGCCCCCTATCCCAAAAAAAGTTAAAGGACCAGTGCAGTCAACAGCATGATTTACCTGTGTTTTATATATTGTGAACTGTCAAAATAATGGAAACACTTGAGTAAATGAGGATACAGAGTATATTGAAAGCAGGTGCTTCCACACAGGTATGGTTCCTGAGTTAATTAAGCAACTAACTTCATGCATATTTATTTATTTAATTAATCTTTATTTAACTAAGCAAGTCAGTTAAGTGTAGTTGAAAATTAATCAATTGCTTTTCAAATCCTCTAAGGGAGGTTGAACTAAGTAATGAGGCCCTAGCCCTTATTCAGACAGTCTATACCCCAGACTCTGTAGACCTATCCCAAGGCAGCTAGTGTGACAGCACCATGTTCAATTTGTTTTGGGAAACCAAGCACAGAATCACATCGACACAACAGTGAAACAGTCTCCTGGAGGACAGGCCTGAGAACCAGTCAACCGACAGGACCTCCCCAGCAGGGGCCTTGCCACCCATAATGGGAAATCAATGTTGTTTTGGTTGCCTGAATAGGTAGGCTTAAGGAATAGTTACAGCAATCGAGTAGGGAGAGCAGGCAAGAGTGAACGAGAGAGAGAAATAAAGAGAGAGAGAAAGAGAGAGAGAGAGAGAAGGAGAGGGAGAAAGAGAGAGAGAAGGAGAGAGAGAAGGAGAAAGAGAAGGAGAGAATATTCTCCTCTTTGCTTATTCACTGTCTCATGGCTGCTCCCTACTTGATATGAAACCATTATCCGGGTAAATCCGGCCTGTTCTGCTCCTGCTGTGCTCCAGGAGAAAACTGGCAGTCTGTTGCAGCGCCATCGACGCGTGGTGGGTCTTAATGAGATTCCTAAGGCGCATTTCGAATCACTGGGATTTGGTGAAAAAAAGCCATCGTTGTGTTCGCTCGCCTGGCCACTCCTAGAGGAGCAACAGATGATTACACACTTAGAAAGCCCTTCGCTTAGTCCAGGACACTTCATCTTTTGGCTCCCACTGGAGACCCAAGCAGATGTGGCGGGCCCGGGGGTAATCCCCACTTCAGATGGGCTTGTCTGGAGTAATGTGATCGCCCGGTCTGGTTCATCCTCCATAGTGATGAAGGCCACAGGCTACCCCTGACCCATGTGATGTTTATTATCCTTCAACCAATAGTGGTGGTCAGAGATGGCTGCTTTTACCCTGTTTGGTACATAAGTATAAGGCATAATTACACAGAGAGCAGTCATGACAATATAAAACTAGCTACAGATGTAGCCACAGTAGTCATAGCAGTGACATGTTGGTACAGAACCATACAGCCTCCTGCCAGAAGCCTCTATGTGTTTAAGTCGGGTAATGAAGACCAAACCTCCTCATACCTCTACTCCTCCTCCAGCCCTTATTCCTCCCTCCCTCCCTCCCTCCCTCCCTCCCTCCCTCCCTCCCTCCCTCCCTCCCTCCCTCCCTCCCTCCCTCCCTCCCTCCCTCCCTCCCTCCCTCCCTCCCTCCCTCCCTCCCTCCCTCCCTCCCTCCCTCCCTCTCATCAGCCATCCCACTCTCCTTCCAGCCACCCCTCTCATCCATCCATCCATCCATTCCTCCCTCCCCTCAGCCATTCCACTCTCTCTTCCTCCCATCCAGCCATTCCTCCATCCAATCCCATCCATCCCTCCACCCCTCACATCCATCCTTCCCTTTCCTTGGACGTAGCCGTCCCAGGAAGCTCAGTGTCTTTGTGTGTGTATGTGTGTGTGTGTGTGTGTGTGTGAAATATAATGTGGGTTTAACTTGGAAGTGGAATCTGGATGACGGTTAACCAACCCAATTAACTAGGACTCAATGGAGAGCAAATTAAAAAGCCCTGGGGCATTATGCCTCGCCAGAAAACGGCAACCACAACAAAGGCATGAGCTCTTTAGCTCCCGGAATCCTCCGGATCACCCTGATTAGGCTGGGAGGTTTTAGCCTCTTCTTTCAATGAGAGGAGAGAGAGAAAGGGAAGGAAGAGAGTATCCATTTACTCAGGGCAAAGGGCTGTAGAGAATGGCAGTGTTCTAGAACTGGGGGTGAGAACCATTCGTTCGCTGAGGTGTGAACAGCAACCGCTCAAAAAAACAGCAATGATTGAACAAACAAGAAAAACAAAAACCGCATGCAGAGAGTTTAAAGGGGGACGGACGGTGGATGCCATATGGGCCTAAATATACTGCACACTCTAGCTATATATCCGTATGTTTTATAACTCAACTGAAATTCATTTTTATGAATTGTACATTTCCCAATTGTTTTCTATGAGGATTTGAAGTGAATTTAAATGAGTACACTTTTTGCACTGACTTGATCCCTATGCTCTGTCTGACTGGCCTGTATGGTGGGTCACCTCCTGCCTGCTCACTCCAGAGCCCAGTGGGGACACCTTTATGTGGGTAAAGCCCTCTCCTGGCAGAGAGGGGAAGCTAATTACAGTCGATTCCCATCTGCCTGGCAGTGTAAGCCACGGGCTTTACCAGGACAAAAGGGGCCTTTAGGTTCCTTGGTTTGGTAGCAACCAAGCAAACAAAGAAACCGTCATCAGCATAATTAGGAGAAAAATGAAATGCACTCTTCTTCTGTATGTTAAGTAAGTTGTTTAGCTTAGTTTACTATTTTATTCGGTGGTGGCATTTGATTTCTTCCGCCTTTCTTTAGCACTCAATGAAACACAAAATGCAAAGCTGGGGGACTTGTTTTTTCTGTTCTCCGCGATATAAACGGGAGGTTCCTGTCCTGTTTGTTTCCCATGCCAAATTATAATGAATAAGTCATATCTCCTAGCAACTAGCATTACCTCTGATCCACGGGAGTAGATTGGTCTGAATTTGGATCTGATTTGAAAGAGACTGACACTTTCTATAAATGGATCTGATTTTAAAGAACTGATACTATGAATGGATCTGATTTTAAAGAACTGATACTATGAATGGATCTGATTTGAAAGAACTGATACTATGAATGGATCTGATTTGAAAGAACTGATACTATGAATGGATCTGATTTGAAAGAACTGATACTATGAATGGATCTGATTTGAAAGAACTGATACTATGAATGGATCTGATTTTAAAGAGAATGACACTATGAATGGATCTGATTTTAAAGAGAATGACATGTCCCCCAGCCCTGTTCATCTCCCCCCTTTTGAGACAACAGATGTTTAAACAATTAAGAAACTTAGAGGATCAGAGGAGCCAGCCCACCAGCCCTGTGTACCTTACCCAGGAGGCCTGACCTGTGCTGAGTGACGGCTCCACGCCTCCCTCTGATCCCGGCCTTGACCTCACACTGGGAGGAGGTCTGATTGCATGCAGGTGTGAATAGCTTGGGATCTGAGGCCTTGGAGAGTTCCTTTGCAGTCTGGGTCCACTTACAGATATGATCTAGCGTTCAGTCAAGACTATGAGATGTTTATGTTTGACTGCGTAGCTATGAACTGTCACTACTGGCACTCACAGTTAGTCTCAATCCAGCTGGTCCTGTTACCGTATGTAAAAAAAACATATCACCCAGTTGATTTCTTTTGAGTGGTCTCCTCTGAACTTATAAACATCAGACTTAAAAAAAAAAAAAATTAAACGTACGTTTTTTTTTTATACAACAATCACATGAATATCATTAAACTAATTTAATTGACAGACAGACAAACACAATATAGTGCCGTGTCAAATGTATCTATTGATTAGTTTATCAGTCGGTGACCATAATAAACTACTTTATCTGTGTAAAATAAATATATTTATTTTAGTAGCTGTATTGTTTTGGCTTTTGCTATCACCACTCTTCTTCCTGATGTGTCGGGGGCTTCCTGATGTGTCGGGGGCTTCTGGAGGCTTCCGATGCGAACAGTTCTAATTCCACTGGCCTCCATCAGCTAGCTGTGTTGTGTCTGAGGTTTACCCTGGGGCCTGTCTGTTAGCAGCCTGGCTTTGCTCATTTGGTCAGCCACCTGGGTATCCATCAGCACGGGGTTCCCCGGAGTCTGCCAGCAGGTCTCCAGAGTTCCAGGGGGTCTGTTTCCTACAGGTTACGTCCCAGGGGGACAGCCGTGTGCTGGGGCTCTGTCAGCACCCCTGTTCTGTTTATCCCTCTCTCTCTCACTCACTCATCACCCTTCTCCTCTCTGCCAGCTCCAAACAAGGCTGCAGGCGTTATGAAATGGAAACAAATTAAGCAACAAAGTATGATGGAAATATTGCAAGGTTGATGGTTTTTGTTTTTACCCCTTTGTCTCCCAATTTCAATTACAATCTTGTCTCATCGCTACAACTCCCCAACGGGCTCTGGAGAGGCAAAGGTCGAGTCATTTGTCCTCGGAAACAAGACTCGCCAAACCGTGCACCTAAACACCAGCCTGCATAACCTGCTTTTCTATGTTGTGTAAACACTTGCTAATTGATAAACAAAACAGACAATGCACTTTGCTGATAATGTTCCGGGGCAACAACTAGTGAACTTTTCATAGTACAGACTTCATCAGGACTGAGAGAGATTTGACTGTCTGTCTCTCTCTCATCCAGACAGACACAGTGGTGACTGTCTCTCTCTCATCAGATCAGGACAGAGCGAGTGGTGATGCTCTGTCTCTCATCAGAACAGGACAGAGCGAGTGGTGATGCTCTGTCTCTCATCAGAACAGGACAGAGCGAGTGGTGACTGTCTCTCTCTCATCAGAACAGGACAGAGCGAGTGGTGACTGTCTGTCTCTCTCTCATCCGGACAGACACAGTGGTGACTGTCTCTCTCTCATCAGATCAGGACAGAGCGAGTGGTGACGGTCTGTCTCTCTCTCCTCAGGACAGATGGTGGGTGAGAGTCTGCTCTCTGATGGGGAGGTGAGGCTCTCCCCTGACAAGCTTGAACGCTTCCCAGTTCCTCAGATGCGGAGATATGAGCAGATTGAAATGCCGGCCGGGGCGTCTATTGACAACGCCTGAGTGAAACAACATGCAGGCTTATCTGCCCAACACGGGAGTAATCAGTGAAATGTCCTGTTTTCCCCTGGCTGCAAAGTGACTTGTCAAACCACCATTCTTCTCTAGTAGGAGGCAGGTTCCATTGTGTCATTTGTTTTTATGATTGAAAACCTGCTCAGGGCTTTTAGGCTGTCACTTAAGGAGGACTGAGACGTTGCTTCACACAGGTGACCCATATCTGTATGTGCTTGTGGTTGGCAGGTGTTCATCGCGGTACATATAGAAGGTGAAACATGTTGTCCCCCCCCCACACACACACACACTTGGGCTAATTAGTGACAACAACAAAAGCTTAAAGCAGACAGGACATATGCTTGTTCAAAGTTTGGAATTTTCCGTTGATTCTTGTAGCGCCTCCCTTGGGGTTATCAGTGTCATTTTGTAAAATGCGTATCTCTATGGCAGGGCTCATCATTCACCCAATGTTTTGTCAAAATCGAGCCTGTGGGGTCTGAGATATTGCGTGGGTTTGCTAGACTCAAATCCATGAGCATGTGTGCCAAATTTCAGCACTCTGAGTCATACAGATCAAGAGATATAAACATGTGCCCATTAAGGTACCACCGCGTGGTTGATATGAAGGTTGTTGCGTATGTTGTGTCTTAACTGTGTCTGCCACATGTGTACACGTGGTACAATACAAATATCATTGACTGATTTTATCTGCATTTCTGTGCCAGACCACACCCATGCGAATGTTAATTGGTCAATTATCGGCCACTCTGTTTTAGGTACTAGTCTGGAAAATATTTTGTTGAGAGACCTTTGTCCATAGATGCCACATATCAAGTTTTGTGCAGATCAGTCATTTGGTGACAGATCAGTCATTTGGTAGCAGATCAGTTAATTGGTGACAGATCAGTCATTTGGTAGCAGATCAGTCATTTGGTGACAGATCAGTCATTTGGTGACAGACCAGTCATTTGGTGGCAGATCAGTCATTTGGTGACAGATCAGTCATTTGGTAGCAGATCAGTTAATTGGTGACAGATCAGTCATTTGGTAGCAGATCAGTCATTTGGTGACAGATCAGTCATTTGGTGACAGATCAGTCATTTGGTGACAGATCGGTCATTTGGTGACAGATCAGTCATTTGGTGACAGATCAGTCAATTGGTGACAGATCAGTCATTTGGTAGCAGATCAGTTAATTGGTGACAGATCAGTCATTTGGTAGCAGATCAGTTAATTGGTGACAGATCAGTCATCTGGTAGCAGATCAGTCATTTGGTGACAGATCAGTCATTTGGTGACAGATCAGTCATTTGGTGACAGATCAGTCAATTGGTGACAGATCAGTCATTTGGTAGCAGATCAGTTAATTGGTGACAGATCAGTCATTTGGTAGCAGATCAGTCATTTGGTGACAGATCGGTCATTTGGTGACAGATCAGTCATTTGGTGACAGATCAGTCAATTGGTGACAGATCAGCCATTTGGTAGCAGATCAGTCATTTGGTGACAGATCGGTCATTTGGTGACAGATCAGTCATTTGGTGACAGATCAGTCAATTGGTGACAGATCAGTCATTTGGTAGCAGATCAGTTAATTGGTGACAGATCAGTCATTTGGTAGCAGATCAGTCATTTGGTGACAGATCGGTCATTTGGTGACAGATCAGTCATTTGGTGACAGATTAGTCAATTGGTGACAGATCAGTCATTTGGTGGCAGATCAGTCATTTGGCGGACAATCCATAATGGTGGACCTTATGTGTCCCTATGCACATTTCTTCCTTGTGAGGAGAGGGGCCTATGTACCGAATTCCATGACTTTATGTCAAACGCGGTGAACATTTTGTATTTTCGATCTCTTTAATAGCAGCACAATCTGGCCAATCAGTAATTTTGTAAATGACAGATCTCTACGGCAAGATTCATTATTCACTCAAGTTCCATCAAAATTGGACCAGTGCTGTCTGAGATGTGACTAACATACAAGCAAACATTAAAAAAAATACATTAAAAAAAAAAAAAAAATTATATAAAGAGACAGATCCACAGACTCCTCCCCGATTTTCATCACGGTGGGACAGTGAAGGGAAAGGCATTATTCCAGACTGTTGACTTGACAACCAGTTTGTTTATTCTAAGGTTGAGAATGGTGCTGTGTGTCATTTGACGCTACTGCGGGGAAAGCCAATAGGCTTTGTGTGTTATTCTATATGTGGCAGGGTCTGAACCTTTCTGTAACAAAATGATTGACACAAATAACACGGTATTTGAAAAGCTAAGGTAAAGTAGCTGAATGGGCAGATGGTAAACATCCCTCTTTCAAAGGAGGAAGAAGAGGAGAGAGGAGGAGAGGAGAGCTGAGGGGAGGAGAGGAGAGGAGAGCTGAGGAGAGGAGAGAGAGAGGAGAGGAGAGGAGAGGAGAGGAGAGGAGAGGAGAGCTGAGGAGAGCTGAGAGGAGAGCTGAGGAGAGGAGAGGAGAGGAGAGGAGAGGAGAGGAGAGGAGAGGAGAGGAGAGGAGAGGAGAGGAGAGGAGAGGAGAGGAGAGGAGAGGAGAGCTGAGGAGAGAGAGGAGAGTAGAGGAGAGGAGAGGAGAGCTGAGGAGAGGAGAGGAGAGCTGGAGAGGAGAGCTGAGGAGAGGAGAGAGAGGAGAGGAGAGGAGTGGAGAGCTGAGGAGAGGAGAGAGAGATGAGAGCTGAGGAGAGGAGAGGAGAGCTGAGGAGAGGAGAGAGCTGAGGAGAGGAGAGCTGAGGAGAGGAGAGGAGAGGAGAGCTGAGGAGAGGAGAGCTGAGGAGAGGAGGAGAGGAGAGGAGAGAGGAGAGGAGAGGAGAGGAGAGGAGAGGAGAGGAGAGGAGAGGAGAGGAGAGGAGAGGAGAGGAGAGGAGAGCTGAGGAGAGGAGAGAGAGGAGAGGAGAGGAGAGGAGAGGAGAGGAGAGCTGAGGAGAGAGAGAGAGCTGAGGAGAGCTGAGGAGAGGAGAGCTGAGGAGAGGAGAGAGGAGGAGAGGAGAGGAGAGGAGAGCTGAGGAGA
Source organism: Oncorhynchus tshawytscha (assembly GCF_018296145.1). Classification (NCBI taxonomy): domain Eukaryota; kingdom Metazoa; phylum Chordata; class Actinopteri; order Salmoniformes; family Salmonidae; genus Oncorhynchus; species Oncorhynchus tshawytscha. Next base: position 75,453,430 of record NC_056431.1, on the reverse strand, counting down.
GGAGAGGAGAGCTGAGGAGAGGAGAGCTGAGGAAAGGAGAGGAGAGCTAGAGGAGGAGAGGAGAGGAGAGGAGAGGAGAGGAGAGGAGAGGAGAGGAGAGGAGAGGAGAGGAGAGGAGAGGAGAGCTGAGGAGAGGAGAGAGGAGGAGAGGAGAGGAGAGGAGAGAGAGTAGAGGAGAGGAGAGGAGAGGAGAGGAGAGGAGAGGAGAGCTGAGGAGAGGAGAGGAGAGGAGAGGAGAGAGGAGAGGAGAGGAGAGGAGAGGAGAGGAGAGGAGAGGAGAGGAGAGGAGAGGAGAGGAGAGGAGAGGAGAGGAGAGAGAGCTGATTGAGAGGAGAGCTGAGGAGAGGAGAGGAGAGCTGAGGAGATGAGAGAGGAGGAGAGGAGAGGAGAGAGAGAGGAGAGGAGAGGAGAGGAGAGGAGAGGAGAGGAGAGGAGAGGAGAGGAGAGCTGAGGAGAGGAGAGGAGGAGAGGAGAGGAGAGGAGAGTAGAGGAGAGGAGAGCTGAGGAGAGAGAGAGGAGGAGAGAGAGGAGAGAGAGGAGAGAGAGGAGAGGAGAGGAGAGGAGAGGAGAGGAGAGCTGAGGAGAGGAGAGCTGAGGAGAGGAGAGGAGAGCTGAGGAGAGGAGAGAGAGGAGGAGAGGAGAGGAGAGGAGAGGAGAGGAGAGGAGAGGAGAGGAGAGGAGAGGAGAGGAGAGGAGAGGAGAGGAGAGGAGAGGAGAGCTGAGGAGAGGAGAGGAGAGCTGAGGAGGAGAGGAGAGGAGGAGAGGAGAGGAGAGGAGAGGAGAGAGGAGAGGAGAGGAGAGGAGAGGAGAGCTGAGGAGAGGAGAGCTGAGGAGAGGAGAGCTGAGGAGAGGAGAGCTGAGGAGAGAGAGAGAGGAGAGAGAGGAGAGGAGAGGAGAGCTGAGGAGAGGAGAGGAGAGCTGAGGAGAGGAGAGGAGAGCTGAGGAGAGGAGAGGAGAGAGGAGAGGAGAGAGGAGAGAGAGGAGAGGAGAGGAGGAGAGGAGAGCTGAGGAGAGCTGAGGAGAGGAGAGAGGAGGAGAGGAGAGAGGAGAGGAGAGGAGAGAGGAGAGGAGAGGAGAGGAGAGGAGAGCTGAGGAGAGGAGAGCTGAGGAGAGGAGAGGAGAGAGGAGAGGAGAGGAGAGGAGAGGAGAGGAGAGGAGAGGAGAGGAGAGGAGAGGAGAGGAGAGGAGAGGAGAGAGAGGAGAGGAGAGGAGAGCTGAGGAGAGGAGAGGAGAGCTGAGGAGAGGAGAGGAGAGGAGAGGAGAGAGAGAGCTGAGGAGGAGAGGAGAGAGAGGAGAGGAGAGCTGAGGGGAGGAGAGGAGAGCTGAGGAGAGGAGAGGAGAGCTGAGGAGAGGAGAGTAGAGGAGAAGGAAACATAGGGGACATTGTTAGATAAATGTATTTGGAAGGAATTCCCTCAAAACCAAAATGATTGACGTTAATGGAGAAATCTCTTTCTTAGAAGAAAGGTGGAGAATCACTAATGTATGGACTGTGTAATGAGATAATGGTTGTTTGTAGTCCAATCTTGAGTGCTCATTTTACCAGGTATGCCTGTACACTTATGGTTGGTTCACTAAGTCCTATTAGTTAAGACTTTATCCATCCTGTACCATTAAGAAGAGAGAGAGCTCAGGAATGAGACCGAGAGCCAGGGAGGATAGCTGAGGAGATGGAGATAGAGGAGAGCATTAGGAAAGGGAGTAATGAGGATGATGTGTTTGTGGAGAGGAGACTGGAGAGGAGAGGAGAGCTGAAGAGGAGAGGAGAGCTGAGAGGAGAGCTGAGGAGAGGAGAGAGGAGGAGAGTAGAGGAGAGGAGAGGAGAGCTGAGGAGAGGAGAGGAGAGCTGAGGAGAGGAGAGCTGAGGAGAGGAGAGGAGAGCTGAGGAGAGGAGAGGAGAGCTGAGGAGAGGAGAGCTGAGGAGTCCTGGAGATGAGTCCTGAGGAGAGTCCTGAGAGGAGAGTCCTGAGGAGATGAGTCCTGAGGAGAGGAGTCCTGGAGAGTCCTGAGGGGAGTTCCCTGAGGAGAGGAGTCCTGGAGAGTCCTGAGAGTCCTGTTCCCTATGAGTCCTGGAGAGTCCTGAGAGTGAGTCCTGGAGAGGATGAGTCCTGGAGAGGAGAGTCCTGGAGATGAGTCCTGTTCCCTATGAGTCCTGTTAGAGGAGTTCCCTATGAGTCCTGAGGGGAGTCCTGAGAGGAGAGTCCTGAGGAGAGTCCTGAGAGTCCTGAGAGTCCTGAGGAGAGTCCTGTTAGAGGAGAAGGAAACATATGGGTCATTGTTAGATAAATGTATTTGGAAGGAATTCCCTCAAAACCAAAATGATTGACGTTAATGGAGTCCTGTTCTTAGAAGTCCTGTTCCCTATGAGAATCCTAATGTATGGTCCTGTTAATGAGATAATGGTTGTTTGAGTCCTGTTGAGTGCTCATTTTACCAGGTCCTGCCTGAGTCCTGTTGGTTGAGTCCTGTGTTCACTAAGTCCTATTAGTTAAGACTTTATCCATCCTGTACCATTAAGAAGACTAGAGGAGTCACAATGAGACCGTGAGTCCAGGGTTTCCCTGTGGTCCTGTTCACAGTATGTCCGATACCGTGAGTCCATTAGGAAAGGGGAAAGTCCTTCCCTATGAGGATGTTCTTGAGTCCTAAACTATGAGTCCTGTTCCCTATGAGTCCTGTTCCCTATGAGTCCTGTTCCCTGAGTCTATGAGTCCTGTTCCCTATGAGTCCATGAGTCCTGTTCCCCATGAGTCCTGTTCCCTATGAGTCCTGTTCCCTATGAGTCCTGTTCCCTATGAGTCCTGTTCCCTATGAGTCCTGTTCCCTATGAGTCCTGTTCCCTATGAGTCCTGTTCCCTATGAGTCATGTTCCCTATGAGTCCTGTTCCCTATGAGTCCTGTTCCCTGTGAGTCCTGTTCCCTGTGAGTCCTGTTCCCTGTGAGTCCTGTTCCCTGTGAGTCCTGTTCCCTATGAGTCCTGTTCCCTATGAGTCCTGTTCCCTATGAGTCCTGTTCCCTGTGAGTCCTGTTCCCTATGAGTTCCCTATGAGTCCTGTTCCCTGTGAGTCCTGTTCCCTGTGAGTCCCGTTCCCTATGAGTCCCGTTCCCTATGAGTCCCGTTCCCTATGAGTCCTGTTCTCTATGAGTCCTGTTCCCTATGAGTCCTGTTCCCTATGAGTCCTGTTCCCTGTTCCTCTCTTCTAAATTAATTACAAAACTCTAACAAAAGATGACAAAGCCTTTTTAATGGTGCTGCGCTGAGAAGATTAAATACGATAATAATGTTTTAAAAGGATAGACGCAGCATATTAAAGGACATATTTGATCAATTGAAACTTCACTCCTCTTCTTCTCTTACATTTTCTTCCTTTAGTGATTTTATTTTGTTTAAAAATGAATAAAAAAATAATAATAGTCAAAGTTGTCTTTGAGGAGAGGAGAGGAGAGCTGAGCTGAGGAGAGGATAGCTGAGCTGAGGAGAGGATAGCTGAGCTGAGGAGAGGAGAGCTGAGGAGAGGAGAGGAGAGCTGAGGAGAGGAGAGCTGAGGAGAGGAGAGGAGAGGAGAGCTGAGCTGAGGAGAGGAGCTGAGCTGAGGAGAGGAGAGCTGAGGAGAGGAGAGCTGAGGAGAGGAGAGCTGAGGAGAGGAGAGCTGAGGAGAGGAGAGCTCAGGAGAGGAGAGCTGAGGAGAGGAGAGCTCAGGAGAGGAGAGCTGAGGAGAGGAGAGCTCAGGAGAGGAGAGCTCAGGAGAGGAGAGCTGAGGAGAGGAGAGCTGAGGAGAGGAGAGCTCAGGAGAGGAGAGCTGAGGAGAGGAGAGCTCAGGAGAGGAGAGCTGAGGAGAGGATAGCTCAGGAGAGGAGAGCTGAGGAGAGGAGAGCTGAGGAGAGGAGAGCTGAGGAGAGGAGAGCTCAGGAGAGGAGAGCTCAGGAGAGGAGAGCTGAGGAGAGTAGACCTGAGGAGAGTAGAGCTCAGGAGAGGAGAGCTCAGGAAAGGAGAGCTCAGGAGAGCTGAGGAGAGGAGAGCTGAGGAGAGGAGAGCTGAGGAGAGGAGAGCTGAGGAGAGGAGAGCTCAGGAGAGGAGAGCTCAGGAGAGGAGAGCTGAGGAGAGGAGAGCTGAGGAGAGGAGAGCTGAGGAGAGTAGACCTGAGGAGAGTAGAGCTCAGGAGAGGAGAGCTCAGGAGAGGGGAGCTGAGAAGAGGAGAGCTCAGGAGAGGAGAGCTCGGGAGAGGAGAGCTGAGGAGAGGAGAACTGAGGAGAGGAGAGCTCAGGAGAGTAGAGCTCAGGAGAGGAGAGCTCGGGAGAGGGGAGCTGAGGAGAGGAGAGGAGAACTGAGGAAAGCTGAGAGAAGCAGTTGAATGAATGTTCTTTGATGAGGCTACAATGATGTTCGATAACGGTCACCGTGCCCTCCCCCATGCCAGTACAGGAATGCGTGGTCCAATGGTCACTTTGCTGGCCGCCTGCATGACTCCTGAATACGGGTATGTTGCTATGGCAACCGTGATGCAGCCAAGGCACGTTCACATATTATTTACAGACGATCAAGGCCAAACCTGGTTGGTGAATGTATAACTGTACGACTGTATGATGTTTATAGACAATATTTTCAACCAGTCTTCGTTTGAAGACGAACAGTAAAGTATAGTCACCATAAAACGTAGGCATCGTGAATATATTATATCCAGGAAGGACACTGAATAACAACTTTACAGTATACACTCAACAGGGGAGAATAACAAGACATTTCCTCCCTGTTGGTACATTTAATGTTTTGAATGAAAAATTCCCCTTGATTTTTTCCCCCCTATTTGGCCAATTTCCCTTTGATGAATCCTGATGAGTTGGATTGGTAGATGAGTGGGATTGGTAGATGAGGAGGATTGGTAGATGAGTGGGATTGGTAGATGAGGGGGATTGGTAGATGAGGGGGATTGAGATGAGGGGATTGGTAGATGAGGGGATTGGATTAGATGAGGGGGATTGGTAGATGAGGGGATTGGTAGATGAGGGGATTGGTAGATGAGGGGGGTAGATGAGGGGATTGGTAGATGAGGGGATTGGTAGATGAGGGGATTGGTAGATGGGGGATTGTAGATGAGGGGGATTTGGATGGTAGATGGGGATTGGTAGATGAGGGGATTGGTAGATGAGGGGATTGGTAGATGAGGGGGATTGGTAGATGAGGGGATTGGTAGATGGGGGATTGGTAGATGAGGGGGGATTGGATGTGGGGGATAGATGAGTTGGATTGGTAGATGAGGGGGATTTAGGATTAGATGAGTTGGATTGGTAGATGTGGGGATTGGTAGATGAGTTGGATTGGTAGATGAGGGGATTGGTAGATGAGGGGATTGGTAGATGAGGGGGATTGGCAAATCTTGGATATCAATCAACAAAGAGGTAAGAATAAGTAGGCTATGAGAATATGTTGAAGGCTAGCTGTATTGGGTGCAGATGACGAAACTGCTCACTTTGTGTCTGCAGGTATACAGACGAGGAGTCTCTCTCTCCCCCTCTCTCTCTCTCGTTCTCTCTCTGCCCTCTCCCCCTCTCTCTCTCTCTATATATATATATATATCTCTCTCCCCCCCTCTCGCCCCTCTTTCTCCCCCTCTCTCTCTCCCCTCTCTATATATATATATATCTCTCTCCCCCCCCTCTCTCTCTCTCGCCCCTCTTTCTCCCCCTCTTTCTCCCCTATCTCTCTCTCCCCCTCTCTCTCTCTCCCCCTCTCTCTCTCTCCCCTCTCTCTCTCCCCCTCTCTCTCTCAAACAGTGTTCTTTAGAATCCTTCTACACCCAAAGTTAACAGAACAGTAACAGTTTCATATTGTGTGTGTGTGCGTACGAGAAAGCGCACAGACGTGTATCTGTGTGAATGTGTGCGAAGTGTTTTGTGTGTGTTATGAGTCACACCTGCAAGTTTGTGTGTGTGTGTGTGTGTGTGTGTGTGTGTGTGTGTGTGTGTGTGTGTGTGTGTGTGTGTGTCTGGGATAATGTTTAAATTATGAATCAATCATTATCACGAGTACTACAACTGTTAAAGTGTACTTGAAATGTAGCACCGTTGAAGTGTATGTTGGAATCTACTTGGAAGCCTGCCACTACTCTAAGGGACTCTGCTTAAACTCAGCTAATGCCATTTACCTTCCACTCTCCCACAAGAGCACTGTTACCTCCTGTGTAGACTGTGAGTATTGAGAACAAAGGACAGGCGGGGTGACCTCTGATAGGATCAAGAACAGAGGAAGTAACCTCTGATAGGATCAAGAACAGAGGAAATAACCTCTGATTGGATCAAGAACAGAGGAAGTAACCTCTGATATGATCAAGGCGAGAGGAAATAACCTCTGATTAGATTAAGGATAGAGCAAGTAACCTCTGGTAGGATCAAGGACAGAGGACGTAACCTCTGATAGGATCAAGAACAGAGGACGTAACCTCTGATAGGATCAAGGACAGAGGAAGTAACCTCTGATAGGATCAATAACAGAGGAAGGGAAGTAACAGAGGAAGTAACCTCTGATAGGATCAATAACAGAGACAGAGGTAACCTCTGATATGATCATAGGACAGAAGAGGTTTGCAATAAAAAGCATTGAGACAGACAGAGTATTAGAGAGAGAGAGAGAGAGAGAGAGAGAGACCAGGGAGGAAGGAAGATGGATGGGAAGCTGGCTCTTGCCTGTTAATCATCCCTTGATCCAGTCGGTCAGTTGGTCAGTGTGTGGGAGTGAGTAAGAAAGAGAGGGAGGTCCATGGACTCAGCCTTTACACCATCAGTACATCTTTCCACTACCACTGCCAGGTCCCCAAGCAGAGCACCATCTGTGAGGGTCAAACTACGTGGGACCCCTGTGGGCCCCCTCTCTGCCTCTGAACTCTACCTCCCCTGGGAGTATGAACCTGTCACAACTCACACCCATTCTGGCTCCATTCAGGTGGGAAGACGTAAATAATACGAGGCTGAGGGGGTCTGGATGCACGTGGATGTTGTGTGAGAGCCAACGTGCTGGACTGGACTGTACGACATGTCACCTACTGCAAGAACAGCTGCGTGGTAGATGTCCTGCAAGTGCCAGATACAGTCGTACTGTACAAACACCAATGACACCATCTCAGTTCTGCTTAGCCCACTCGGCTGTGTAGCTAACACAGAGCCCCAACTCAGTCAAGGAATGTCGTCAATTCATCTGGAAGAGACATGAAAGGTTTTAGAAAATTACACAGTCTCTGTTCAGCTGTAACATTCAGGAAAACAGTGGAGTAGCATTAAATCACATATTTAATTAAGTTACAAATATTTCAGACCAATGTAATACAGTTTGTTCATATGACTCATCAGTAAAAACATGTTTTCAGAATATACATTTTTAAAGGTTAATAAAAAAAAATATAATAATAACAAATCCTTTTTAATTGCGTCCATTTTTTTATGAGACATTCTCTTATTTTCATAATGTACTGTGGTCACAGTCAAAAGCACAGATGGAGTTTGTCAAAGCCGATTCAACTCTTGACTTTTTTGGTGGAAATGACTCCCCAGATCTCCTCCCGGCACTCCTCCCGGCTCTCCTCCCGGCTCTCTTCCCAGGCTCTCTTCCCGGCTCTCTTCCCCGGTTCTCCTCCCCAGCTCTCCTCCCGGCACTCCACCCGACTTTCTTCCAGACTCTCTTCACGGATCTCCTTCCACCTCCCGGCTCTCTTCCCGGCTCTCCTCTCAGCTCTCCTCCCAGCTCTCTTCCCGACTCTCTTCTCGGCTCTCCTTCCACCTCCCGGCTCTCTTCCGGCTCTTCTCCCAGCTCTTCTCCCAGCTCTCTTCCCGGCTCTCTTCCCGGCTCTCTTCCCGGCTCTCCTCCTGGCTCTCCTCCCATCTCTCCTCCCGGCTCTTCTCCCGGCTCGCAAGCCCGGCTCTCCTCCCGGCTCTCCTCCCGACTCTCTTCTCGGCTCTCCTTCCACCTCCCGGCTCTCTTCCGGCTCTTCTCCCAGCTCTTCTCCCAGCTCTCTTCCCGGCTCTCTTCCCGGCTCTCTTCCCGGCTCTCCTCCTGGCTCTCCTCCCATCTCTCCTCCCGGCTCTTCTCCCGGCTCGCAAGCCCGGCTCTCCTCCCGGCTCTCCTCCCGACTCTCTTCTCGGCTCTCCTTCCACTTCCCACCTCTCCTCCCTGCTCTCCTCCCGGATCTCCTCCCAGCTCTCCCCCGACTCTCTTCTCGGCTCTCCTTCCACTTCCCACCTCTCCTCCCTGCTCTCCTTCCGGATCTCCTCCCAGCTCCCCCGACTCTCTTCTCGGCTCTCCTTCCACTTCCCACCTCTCCTCCCTGCTCTCCTTCCGGATCTCCTCCCAGCTCTCCTTCCGGATCTCCTCCCGGCTCTCCTCCCGACTCTCTTCTCGGCTCTCCTTCCACTTCCCACCTCTCCTCCCTGCTCTCCTTCCGGATCTCCTCCCAGCTCTCCTTCCGGATCTCCTCCCAGCTCTCCCCCCAGTCCAATACAGAAAGAGGCTGAAGAGACACAGTGAGAATAAAGGTCAAGCTTTCTCTTCCCTGTTAGGAGCTGCATTCATCTGGCACTGACTGCCATGTAGTGTGTGCTAGTCTGAAAGGGCCCAAAACGTGTGTGTGTGTTCTCCTCTCAGAGAGGCTTGAAGGTTGGCCCAGCCCTGGCTGTCATTTCTCATAGTAATGGTTGGTGCCACGGCTGCTGCCAGCACACCACTGGAGAGAAACCAAGAGCGAGATAAAAGGAAAACTCAGACAGACATCATCAGGTTAAGAGGATATTTCTGCCTCCTTTTAGCAGTGAAACTAGCTCAATTGTTCTGTTTTTCCTCTCAGAAAAAGTGTAGTACCTGGGAAGGAGGCAGAATATTGTCTATGACTCACGCCCACACATCAGAATGCTGAGGGGAAGAACATACCAAAGTGAATGTTGTTTATTACAGGTGTAAACTAACCCCATTCTCCATACACAGCTGCTCCTTTTTCTGCCATTGACCTTGTCCCATCTTCTCTGTAAGGGGAATGATAGTGCAGACAGACATCCCTCCCTCCCCGTATACTTGTCCCATCATGCACCAGCGACTCCTGTGGCGGGCCGGGTGCAGTGCGCGCTAACCAAGGTTGCCAGGTGCACGGCACATTGGTGCGGCTGGCTTCCGGGTTGGATGCGCGCTGTGTTAAGAAGCAGTGCGGCTTGGTTGGATTGTGTATCGCAGGACACATGACTTTCAACCTTCGTCTCTCCCGAGCCCGTATGGGAGTTGTAGTGATGAGTCAAGATAGTAGCTACTAAAAACAATTGAACACCACGAAATTGGGGAGAAAAAGGGGTAAAAAACAAACAAAAAAGAAAGGTTCCAAAAGATTAAAGACATTTCAAATGTCATATTAGTGTTGTAGCAATGTCCAAAAAGGGAAAATAAACACAAATATGGGTTGTATTTACAATGGTGTTTGTTCTTCAACGGTTGGCATTTTCTTGTGGCAACAGGTCACAAATCTGGCTGCTGTGATGGCACACTGTGGTATTTCACCCAGTAGATATGGGAGTTTATCAAAATGTTGTTTGTTTGCGAATTCTTTGTGGATCGGTGTAATCTGAGGGAAATACGTCTCTAATATGGTCATACAATTGCCAGGAGTTTAGGAAGTGCAGCTCAGTTTCCACCTCATTGAGGTCTGCCTATGGCAGCCTTTCTCAGTGGCAAGAATATGGTTGGTTCTTGGTTGGTGAATGGACCCCAGACCTCACAACCATAAAGGGAAATGGGTTCTATAACTGATTCAAGTATTTTTTGCCAGATACTAATTGGTATGTCAAATGTTATGTTCCTTTTGATGGCATAGAAGGCCTTTCTCGTTTACAGCTTTGTGGAAATTACCTGTGGCGCTGAAGTTTAGGACGAGGTATAGTTTTTTTGTGTGCTCTAGGGCAACTGTGTCTAGATGGAATTTGTATTTGTGGTCCTGGTGACTGGACATTTTTTGGAACAACATTGTTTTTGGTCTTACTGAGATTTACTGTCAGGGCCCAGGTTTGACATAATCTGTGCAGAATATTGAGGTGCTGCTGTTGGTTGGGAACAGAAGCGTCTCTCTCTCTCTCTCTCTCTCCTCTGCTTGGCTCGCTCTCTCTCGCTCTCTCTCTCTCTCTTTCACTCGCGTGGCAAAGGCACCTACCAGACAAAGACCCCATTGTACATCCCACAATAGGGTGTCCATGCTGGGCTGAGTGGCCACTTCAGACTCCAGTCCACACAGCCAGTACCGACTCCACAGAGAAATAATCACCGGAGATCACTTAACCTTGCAAAGGCAAATGACTTTTGGCACAAAAACATGAGCTGTGACGAATTTGTCGATGGAGTATTATATATATATTTTTTACAACGTTTACTAAAATAAAATAACGCCATTACCCTCCAGAACACTTTGAGTTGGCTCCGCTCCTGTTGTGACATCCATGATGCAGCTCTTCAAAAGGCATGAGTGAATCTATGTAGTTACCCGTCTGGAAAGGCATTGCTTGACTTTCCAGACAATTGGATCTCAACTGATGTACAACATGATTGTATTTCTCCTTCACTCATGCCTGCAGAGAGAACTTATTTATCATCCCTCTATCTCTCTTTCCTCTTTCTTCATCCATCCTTCATCTTTAGTGACGTTGAAACGTGGGATGCAAACGGCTGCTGACGAGGAGTCCTGCTCATAATAATGGCCGGAATGGAGACCTGGTTTCCATTTTGTTTTTAATGCCAATCCATTGACTCCATTCCAGACATTATTATAAGCTGTCCTCCCGTCAGCAGCCTCCAGTGACGAGATGCTGTCTACATCTCCACTCACTTCTGTAGTCATATTGTTCATGACACTTTATCCATATTCCTTGGGATCGTAAAGTTGTGCTTTGTTTTTGAAGCTCTATTCCTCCCATGTGTGTATCATTAAAACAGGAACCAACCTAAACCTAAATGTAACCTCAGAACACCCTATAGAGGTTTCTGAGTGCTCCTCAGATTCTATTCAGTAGGTCCGGCTTTGAAATACAATATATGCTATTTGCTAATTTAATCTAAATATGTTCCCGTGCATGTCTCCATATATTTTGCTATATAAGTCTCAACAACAGAGGAAGCATGCCAAGATGTAACCTGGTGATTAACTTCCTGCGTCGAGCAATCCCGTATCCGGGAGCGTAATCATAGCCTCAAAGCTCATTACCATAATGCAACGTTAACTATTCATGAAAATCGCAAATGAAATGAAAGAAATATATTCACTCACAAGCTTAGCCTTTTGTTAACAACACTGTCATCTCAGATTTTCAAAAAATGCTTTTCAACCATAGCTACACAAGCATTTGTGTAAGAGTATTGATAGCTAGCATCGCATTAAGCCTAGCATTCTGCAGGCAACATTTTCACAAAAACAAGAAAAGCATTCAAATAAAATAATTTACCTTTGAAGAACTTCGGATGTTTTCAATGAGGAGACTCTCAGTTAGATAGCAAATGTTCAGTTTTTCCAAAAAGATTATTTGTGTAGGAGAAATCGCTCCGTTTTGTTCATCATGTTTGGATAAGAAAAAACCCTGAAAATTCAGTCATTACAACGCCAAACGTTTTTTCCAAATTAACTCCATAATATCGACAGAAACATGGCAAACGTTGTTTAGAATCAATCCTCAAGGTGTTTTTCACATATCTATCGATGATAAATCATTCATGGCAGTTTGGTTTCTCCTCTGGAGCAAATGGAAAAATGCACGCAGCTGGAGATTATGCAATAATTTCGACGGAGGACACCAAGCGGGCACCTGGTAAATGTAGTCTCTTATGGTCAATCTTCCAATGATATGCCTACAAATACGTCACAATGCTGCAGACACCTTGGGGAAATGACAGAAAGTGTAGGCTCATTCCTGGCGCATTCACAGCCATATAAGGAGACATTGGAACACAGCGCCTTCAAAATCTGGGCCATTTCCTGTTTGAAATTTCATCTTGGTTTCGCCTGTAGCATCAGTTCTGTGGCACTCACAGATAATATCTTTGCAGTTTTGGAAATGTCAGAGTGTTTTCTTTCCAAAGCTGTCAATTATATGCATAGTCGAGCATCTTTTCGTGACGAAATATCTTGTTTAAAACGGGAATGTTTTTTTATCCAAAAATTAAAAGAGCGCCCCCTATATCGAATAAGTTAATTTCTCCCGGAATCCCACCAGGATGTAACCTGGTGATCAAGTTCTAATGGAATCCCACCAGGATGTAACCTGGTGATCAAGTTCTAATGGAATCCCACCAGGATGTAACCTGGTGATCAAGTTCTAATGGAATCCCACCAGGATGTAACCTGGTGATCAAGGTCTAATGGAATCCCACCAGGATGTAACCTGGTGATCAAGTTCTAATGGAATCCCACCAGGATGTAACCTGGTGATCAAGTTCTAATGGAATCCCACCAGGATGTAACCTGGTGATCAAGTTCTAATGGAATCCCACCAGGATGTAACCTGGTGATCAAGTTCTAATGGAATCCCACCAAGATGTAACCTGGTGATTAAGTTCTAATGGAATCCCACCAGGATGTAACCTGGTGATCAAGTTCTAATGGAATCCCACCAGGATGTAACCTGGTGATCAAGTTCTAATGGAATCCCACCAGGATGTAACCTGGTGATCAAGTTCTAATGGAATCCCACCAAGATGTAACCTGGTGATCAAGTTCTAATGGAATCCCACCAGGATGTAACCTGGTGATTAAGTTCTAATGGAATCCCACCAGGATGTAACCTGGTGATCAAGTTCTAATGGAATCCCACCAGGATGTAACCTGGTGATCAAGTTCTAATGGAATCCCACCAGGATGTAACCTGGTGATTAAGTTCTAATGGAATCCCACCAGGATGTAACCTGGTGATCAAGTTCTAAAACAATAATAATTAAAACACAAAATATGCATCCAAGACAAAAACATGTAGTTCGTTTTCACAGCTTTTCAATTCCTTCAAATCGGTCAACAAATGTAACTTTGATTTAACTTGGACATTTTGCACAGAATATCTCCTTGTGTTTGAAAGTGAAATACTACGTACGCCTGATAAAAATTGTCACGACAGGCCTGATGGAAACTTTTTGTCACAAATCTTTCCAAATGTCGACAAAACAAAACCAGACCTCCACATCCATCAATAGTTGGAAACACTAACTAGAACCTTCTCGTGGATCTGGTAAGACAAAAAAACAAACAATTCACAACACAGTTTGTTGTTTCTCCTGCTGTTAGATCCTAGCTAGTGGACACTAGATGCAGGCAAGCTAGCATACTGGTAGCTAGCTTGCTAGCTCGCATGTTAATCAAGTCTAACTAAAGTTTACAGGTGATCTCATCATCCCACATAATGAAATGCTATAGTATACACACTACAGTATTCAATGTAGTGTTTTTGTGGACTTTACTGTATTATTCACTGTAGTGTTCTTGCGAAACATTACAGTGAATTCAGGCAGTATTTACAGGTAACTATTTTATTTTACATTTTTTTAACCTTTATTTAACTAGGCAAGTCAGTTAAGAACAAATTCTTATTTTCAATGACGGCCTAGGAACAGTGGGCCTGTTCAGGGGCAGAACGACAGATATTGTACCTTGTCAGCTCGGGGATTTGAACTTGCAACCTTTCAGCCGCCCCACTATGCAAGTTAGTGGTTTTACTAATTGTAGAATACTCTAGTACTTACTGTAGTGTTTTGCAGACTGTAGTTTACTGTAGTATTTACTGTAGTGTTTTTGCAGACTGTAGTATACTGTAGTATTTACTGTAGTGTTTTTGCGGACATTGCTGTAGTATTTACTGTGGTGTTTTTGCGGACATTACTGTAGTATTTACTATAACGTTTTTTGTTGTATTGTAATACTATGTATTATCATAGTATTATTCTTCTTTAGGAAATACTGAAAGAGCAAATGTTCTGTAAACTGCAGGTAGGACTGGATTCTGAACAGAGAGTGCAGAGTACGTGCACTTTCCTTTAACCTGTAGGGAACACAATATAAGGTCTACACTTGGCATGTAGGTTTCTCACTTTTCTCACAAACTGGGATATTGGGGGAGGGGCAGATTATATACTGTACTGTTTACTATAGTTAAATAAAGTGTAGTGTTGTTGCGGACTGTATTGTTTTTTACGAATAATACTGTACTGTATATTATATAGTAGTGTACTACAGTATACTACAACATTCTATAGTAAGTACTACACATGCCCGAGGGATACTAGAGGAATACTATAGTGTGTATAGTATTCTACGGTATACTAGAGTTTACATTACAATTATATAGTGCGTACTGTAGTATTATATAGAAACTGTAGTATTTGTTTATGTTTATGCATGATACATTATGCTAACTAGTTACACTATCTCCAGTTACATCATTTGTTTTCACTTGTAGCTTTTTCCCTGTGCTTGTGTCATCAATGTTCTCATTGGTCAATGTACTCATTGGTCAATGTTCTCATTGGTCAATGTACTCATTGGTCAATGTACTCATTGGTCAATGTTCTCATTGGTCAATGTACTCATTGGTCAATGTACTCATTGGTCAATGTTCTCATTGGTCAATGTACTCATTGGTCAATGTACTCATTGGTCAATGTACTCATTGGTCAATGTACACATTGGTCAATGTTCTCATTGGTCAATGTAATCATTGGTCATTGTACCCTCCGCTCGTTCAAAAAAATGGACTATTCAGCCAGTCAGCGGCCGCCGCATCAGCATACCCCAGGCATCAGCATATCCCAGGCATCAGCATATCCCAGATATCATCATATCCCAGGCATCAGCATATCCCAGACATCAGCATACCCCAGACATCAGCATACCCCAGGCATCAGCATATCCCAGGCATCAGCATATCCCAGACATCAGCATACCCCAGACATCAGCATATCCCAGGCATTACCCCAGACATCAGCATACCCCAGGCATCAGCATATCCCAGACATCAGCATATCCCAGACATCAGCATATCCCAGACATCAGCATACCCCAGACATCAGCATATCCCAGGCATCAGCATACCCCAGACATCAGCATACCCCAGGCATCAGCATATCCCAGACATCAGCATATCCCAGACATCAGCATATCCCAGACATCAGCATATCCCAGACATCAGCATACCCCAGACATCAGCATATCCCAGACATCAGCATATCCCAGACATCAGCATACCCCAGACATCAGCATATCCCAGACATCAGCATACCCCAGACATCAGCATATCCCAGGCATCAGCATACCCCAGACATCAGCATACCCCAGGCATCAGCATATCCCAGACATCAGCATATCCCAGACATCAGCATATCCCAGACATCAGCATATCCCAGACATCAGCATACCCCAGACATCAGCATACCCCAGACATCAGCATATCCCAGGCATCAGCATCCCAGCATCAACATACCCCAGACATCAGCATATCCCAGACATCAGCATACCCCAGACATCAGCATACCCCAGACATCAGCATATCCCAGGCATCAGCATATCCCAGACATCAACATACCCCAGACATCAGCATATCCCAGACATCAGCATATCCCAGACATCAGCATACCCCAGACATCAGCATATCCCAGGCATCAGCATATCCCAGACATCAACATACCCCAGACATCAGCATATCCCAGACATCAGCATATCCCAGACATCAGCATATCCCAGACATCAGCATATCCCAGACATCAGCATATCCCAGACATCAGCATATCCCAGACATCAGCATATCCCAGACATCAGCATACCCCAGACATCAGCATACCCCAGACATCAGCATATCCCAGGCATTTGATTCTGGTTTCTTACAACCGGGTTACGAGTTGATTCTGTTGATTGTAATATGGGATATGATATTTATATGGTATGCATCAACTCAAAAAATGGAATACTTGATTAGCCAGAATAACGACAGGGATATTCGAGTGCATGCGAACATGATGCATAAGCCCCCTTGGCAGTAGGTTTACAGCAGGGCATCGGTACAGTGCATTATGGGCCAGAGTGATTTGGCATGGGCGATATTCATGTCAACAGGATCTCTTATGAGTCATAACTCCCTTTAATGTCCTTTTGTTTTGTACAAGTGGACACCTGCCTGCGTGTGTGTGTCTTTCTGCGTGTGTGTGTGTGTGTGTGTGGGATCGTGTGTGTGTGTGTGTGTGTGTTTGTCTGTCTGTCTGTGTGTGTGTGTATTTGAGGTTGGGGGATCTGCTAGACTATCTCCTGACAGACACGTCTGTCACTTAAAAAGCCATCGTCCTTCCACTCGGGATTCTGTTCCCCTAGAAGAGTTTACTCCTCAATGAAAGCCATTTTCCTCCCTGCCCTCAATTGTGGCAAATAAAATCCAATCACAATCTCAATATCAGAGAGCTGGCGGGCCACTGTTTAGAAGGAATGGGAACATCAACCAAGACAGATTGATGACAAACTAAACTTTTTTTTTTCCTGCTTGTAGTAGGCTGCGTTTAGACAGTCAGCCCAATTCTTTTTTCCACTATTTGTTATGTTGAACATTCACATCAGATCTTTTCACATCAGATCTGATCTGATTTGTCAAAAGATCATTATGGTGAAAAAAAATATAATAATTGTGCTGCCTTTCTAAACACAGCCGTATAGGTTTAGAAACACAATATTATGTTTAAATAAGAAGTTCAATAATAGGTGTAAGTTACACAAACTGATCTCTTCTGAGTGACGTCATCATTGCCCAGAGGTTAGTCTTCACTATTATGTTTCTTAAACTTATCAGTCATCAACTGAAACTTGTCAGGGTGGAACATCTGAAAGTAAAATGTTGGGGCCTCCTGAGTGGCGTAGCGGTCTAAGGCACTGCATCGCAGTGTTTGAGGTGTCACTACAGATCCGGGTTCGATCCCGGGCTGTGTCGCAGTCGGCCGTGACCGGGAGACCCATGAGGCGGTGCACAATTGGTCCAGCGTCGTCCGGGTTAGGGGAGGGTTTGGCCCAGCGTCGTCCGGGTTAGGGGAGGGTTTGGCCCAGCGTCATCCGGTTTAGGGGACGGTTTGGGCCAGCGTCGTCCGGTTTAGGGGAGGGTTTGGCCGGCCGGGTTGTCCTTGTCCCATCGTACTCTAGCAACTACTGTGACGGGCCGGGCGCATGCATTCTGACACCGTCGCCAGTTGTTTTTGGTTATGGTTTGGTATGGTGATGGTGATGGTTTGTTGATGGTTTGGTATGGTGATGGTGATAGTTTGGTGATGGTTATGGTTTGGTATGGTGATGGTGATAGTTTGGTGATAGTTTGGTGATAGTTTGGTGATAGTTTGGTGATGGTTTGGTGATGGTTTGGTTTGGTGATGGTGATGGTTTGGTGATGGTTTGGTGATGGTGATGGTTTGGTGATGGTTCGGTTTGGTTTAGCTCTCTGAGAGAAAAACACCGGAGTGCAAGACAAAAAAAGAGGCGGTGAAGTTCCTCTAAAACCTGTTAGGTACCCTAAATATGTGGTTGCTACTAACGCTTTCGGTTGGTCAATAAATAAATATCCACTGAGAATACAAAACATTAAGAACATGCTGCCAAACCCATCCTGATAACAGGATGGGATAGCAGTAGCATTAGTAGCATTAGTAGCATTAGCAGCACTAGTAGCATTAGCAGCATTAGTCGCATTAGCAGCATTAGCAGCATTAGTAGCATTAGCAGTAGCTTTGATCAGTTGAATTGAGAGTGCAGTAGCATTAGTAGCATTAGTAGCATTAGCAGTATTAGTAGCATTAGCAGTATTAGTAGCATTAGTAGCATTAGTAGCATTAGCATTATTAGCAGCATTAGCAGCATTAGCAGCATTAGCAGCATTAATAGCATTAGCAGTAGCTTTGATCAGTTGAATTGCAGGTGTAGGAATAGAACGATAAACTTTCCTCAGGTACGATTAACTTCTTTAAAATAAACTGACACTGTTACTACAATACTGATATCTGTAGGGCGATAATGAGAATGCTTCACTTGTTAGGGACACAATTATGGAAAAAGTGTTTATTTATGCCCAGGAAATAATCACTGTCGCCTGGTGAGGTTAGCATAGAGCTAACCTGTGACAGGTTATCTGATAGGACCAGCTACAATGTAGCGTTCTATAACGTGCATTTTAATTGGCTGACGCACATTTTGAGACAGAGTGTACTCCTGACGACAGCAGTAGGGGACAAGGAGGGAACGTAGGAGAGCAGATCACTCACATATCCACCTGACACTGGATACAAAGGTCTACTCGTAACCATAGGTACTAACCCTTCCTGTAATAAAGCTCTCCTGAATCCAAATTCACCATCCTTTGGTAGCAGTGAATGACAGAGTATTGCTGTATGTGGCAGAGAGAGGGGATGTTTTCAGTGTGTTACAGAGAGGGGATGTTTTCTGTGTGTTAAAGAGAGGGGATGTTTTCAGTGTGTTACAGAGAGGGGATGTTTTCTGTGTGTTAGAGAGAGGGGATGTTTTCAGTGTGTTACAGAGAGGGGATGTTTTCAGTGTGTGGCAGAGAGGGGATGTTTTCTGTGTGTTACAGAGAGGGGATGTTTTCAGTGTGTTATAGAGGGATGTTTTACAGAGAGGGGATGTTTTCTGTGGTTACAGAGAGGGGAGAGGGGATGTTTTCTGTGTGTTATAGAGAGGGGATGTTTTCTGTGTGTTACAGAGAGGGGATGTTTTCTGTGTGTTATAGAGAGGGGATGTTTTCTGTGTGTTACAGAGAGGGGATGTTTTCTGTGTGTTACAGAGAGGGGATGTTTTCTGTGTGTCACAGAGAGGAGATGTTTTCTGTGTGTTAGAGAGAGGGGATGTTTTCAGTGTGTTTGCAGATCCCAGACTGATTCAGAACAGAGCCCGTCGTCTTCAAAGGCTTTGGAGCGCGTCTGAATTACTCATGAGGTGGAACAGCGAGTCATTTCAATGCTCCAATTATGAGGCCTCATTTCCACTACCCCCCCCCAGAGAAGATGGTGCTGGAGAGAGAAAGGAAGAGAGACATAGGCAGCAATCAAAAAAAGGAGAGAGTTAGCAAGAGTAGTAGAGAGAATATTATTGTCTTAACATAGGAGTGGTCTTTTCTATTTAAGCTGATGGAAAGCTCTCAGGAAATACATTTGAATGTCACCGAGGATGAAATATAGATGAGAGGTCAATCCTATGACACATGTATGTGTTTTTGCTCCTTGCTGGAATGTTCAACACACTCTGGAACGTTCCACACACTCTGGAACGTTCCACACACTCTGGAACGTTCCACGCACTCCGGAACGTTCCAAGAACTCCGGAACGTTCCACGCACTCCGGAACGTTCCACGCACTCTAGAACGTTCCACGCATTCTTGAACGTTCCAGAGTGACTCTGACTCCAGGCATGCTTTTCACTGAGACTTTAAAGCCCCTGAAACCAGGACGGACACATTATTTACATAATTCATTCAGTGAGCTGTTACATTAGTCGTCACTGGGAGATTAGGTGCTGTTATCATGTCACAATTCATGTTCTCACATACTTCTCTTCTTCTGTATCGCTCAAGGATTCAGGGAACTGATGTAATCGTCTGTGATGGCGGGTGAAACCTTTTTGGAGTCACGGTGCCGAAAGCCCAGCAGGAGTCTTATGATGTCGTTACCATTTATGTACGTATGCTTTATTGTCTGGGTGTGTGGGGTTATGATTGAGGACCTCTATGTTGTTCAATGTGATTTATTTGTATTTTCTTATTGTGTGCTGAATTATGTTAATGTTATTTTCTTATTATTTTACTTTAGTTTATTTGGTAAATATTTCCTTAACTTTTCTTGAACTGCACTGTTTGGTTAAAGGGCTTGTAAGTAAGCATTTCCCGGTAAGGTCTACACTTGTTGTGTTCGGCACATTTAAAAAAAAAACTTATTTAACTAGGCAAGTCAGTTAAGAACAAAATCATATTTTCAATGACGGCCCAGGAACAGTGGGTTAACTGCCTGTTCAGGGGCAGAATGACAGATTTGTACCTTGTCAGCTCGGGGATTTGAACTTGCAACCTCTAGGCTACCCTGCCGCCCCTGTTATAAATAAAGTTTGATTTTGATTTAATGTATCCGGGGCTCTCTTGTAAAATATATTTTTAATCTCAATGTCACTCCCTGTTTAAATAAAAGTTAAAAAAAGACAGTACATTAAAAGTGGGTGATTTCCTGGTTGGCTGTGGTCCCAACGGAGGGTCATGTGATGCAGACGTCCTCTTCATTATGCTGAATGTTTCATTCGTCCTTGTCACTGTGAATCAGCCTGAATGATGGACGCCATGGACACAGAAATGAAGGCTAATGTGCTGGAGAGTGCCATTAGAAATAGTTAGTGCGCTGCCACTCATGGACATCACATTAGCGATAGAGAGAGAGCAGGGGGGGGGGATAGATAGTCATAGCAATGTACTAACTTACAAAACGAAAGTTGGTCACATAGTTAATTATAAATAATAAAATGTGCAGTTTTGTCACACAACACAATGCCACAGATGTCTCAACTTTTGAGGGAGCGTGAAATTGGCATGCAGGAATGTCCAACAGAGCTGTAGCCAGAGAATTGAATTCTCTACCATAAGCCGCATCCAACATCGTTTTAGAGTATTTGGCAGTACGTCCAACTGGCTTCAGAACCACAGATCACGTGTCATGTGGGCGAGCGGTTTGCTGATGTTAACGTTCTGAACGAGTGCCCCATGGTGGCAGTGGTGGTATGGTATGGGCAGACTGACAGCTACTGACAAAGAACACAGTTGCATTTTATCAAATGACAGTTTGAATGCACAGAGATACCGTAACGAGACCCCGAGGCCCATTGTGAGGATACGTTTTTTTTAAAGGTACCTCTGACCAACAGATGCATAGATCTGTATTTCCCAGTCATGTCAAATCCATAGATTAGGGCCTAATGAATTCATTTGAATTGCCTGATTTCTTCATATAAACTGTAAAATCAATGAAATTGTTGCATGTTGCGTTTATATATTTGTTCAGAATATTATTGAAAACGGGGGAGTAATTTATCAAAATAGAAGGCTGATGTGGAAAAAAGAGAGGGAACAGGAAGCATTTACACACATCCTGTAAATGAGACTTCTCTTTCTAATGGTAGTTGGACTGTTGAGTTATTTACCAGGAAATCTCTGATAATGATGGTGTGTCTGGTGGTTGAACTGCACTATAGAAATGGATTGGCCCATAACAAAACATATGCCAGATCCTCTGTGTTTTGTTATCAAGATGTTATCAAGATTCAGTCAAGAGTCTTAAATTACCAGCTGCCACCTGTAATTATTGGCAATTTGCTTCCACGTTGGTGTAAACTGACAAGTTGAGCTGAGCTTCCTGCACTGCTCCTTTCCACGTTGTTATCCTCCACTTTGTTTTTTTAGAAGGATGTATCTTATACTCAGAACAATGCCCCATCACACACGCTACGTTATAGGCCTTTTTTTAATGGCTAGGAAGAATGTCTGATGTAAGTAATCAAGCAGGACCTGGGATAGCAGGACCTGTGATAGATCTCTGAGGAACTCCCAACAAAAAATCACATGACAATTTCCTGTTTGTGTTTCTATTGTTGGCAGAACTAAAATGCTACCAGGAATGAGTGATAGGACACGGTTTGTGGTGTATGGTCCTTCCAGTAAGTATTTATGCGAGGACACAAACTGTGACTCGTTTGCCAAATCTGTTGACAGGCTAGAATGGAGGTCCCGTTCGATAATGTGCAATGGGCTTTTTCCTCTGACAGGAACGGGGTCTCGTCTGACCAGGCGGAACGAGACCCTGTTTGATGTCCCGGGTAAAAGGGGTCCGACCCGTTTGAAACGCCTAAATGCGGCTGTTGTCTGTGTTTGACGTTTCCATTCCTGCCCATTGATAATGAGCTTTATGCTTTCTCTGGTTTCATGCGAGGGTTTATTAAACCGTGCTGCCAGGGCCAGTGGACACGCCTGCCTCGGAGGATCGTGTGTATCACATGTCTGTGTGTTGACAAGAGAAGGAGGGTGAGACCTGGCCTGGAGAGAAATGGGGAAGCAACAAAAAAACAAGATATATCTTCATCTAACCTTATACTGGGGATTTACTTGTCATGGTTGTTTAAAAATCCTGATGGTGAATTCATATCCTGTGTTAGCCTTGTAACATTCCCACATCACAATCTCAACTGTTTAAACCCTTTCAGGAAATATTACAGCCATACTGTCACTTTGTTCCAAGACCAGATCTGTAATGGAAATGCCTGACTACTCTTCTGACCAATTTCTCTTCCCACAGTTTAAAAAAAAGAGGTATCTATGAAGGTCAGCGTTCGGAAGCTATGTTTTTACTGGAGGGGAAAAGAGTGGAAATATATCAAAACTAATTTGACTCAGCTTTGGTTGATTTCAGGGAGAACCTGCAGCCAGGTGGTTTGGAAGATTCAGCAAGACAGGGACAGGGAGTTCTTTCATTTCTCTTCTACTGCCTCTCTCTGTCACTCTCTCTCTCCCTTTATTTATTCGTTATTTTACCAGGTAAGTTGACTGAGAACACGTTCTCATTTGCAGCAACAACCTGGAGAATAGTTACAGGGGAGAGGAGGGGGATGAATGAGCCAATTGTAAACTGGGGATTATTAGGTGACCATGATGGTTTGAGGGCCAGATTGGGAATTTAGCCAGGACACCAACCCTACTCTTACAATAAGTGCCATGGGATCTTTAATGACCTCAGAGAGTCAGGACACCCGTTTAACATCCATTCGAAAGACAGCACCCTACACAGGGCAGTATCCCCAATCACTGCCCTGGGTATTTTTTTTAGACCAGAGAAAAGAGTGCCTCCTATTGGCCCTCCAAAACCACTTCCAGCAGCATCTGGTCTCCCATCCAGGAACTGCCCAGAACCAACCCTGCTTAGCTTCAAAAGCAAGCCAGCAGTGGTATGCAGGGTGGTATGCTGCTGGCTGACCAACACATCTTACTCTCTCTCTCTCTGTCACTCTCTCTCTCCCCTCTCTCGCTCTCTCTCTCACTGTCTCTCTGTCGCTCTCTCACTCTCTCTCTCCCCCCTGACTCTCTCTCTCCCCCTGAATCTCTCTCTCTATCGCTCTCTCACTCTGTCGCTCTCTCTCTCGCTCTCTCTCTCTCTCTCTCTCCCCCTCTCTGTCACTCTCTCTCTCCTCTCTCTCTCTCTCTCTTACTCTTTCTCCCCCCCTCTCTCTCTCTCTTTCTCCCCAATATTTCTCTCTCTCTCTCCCCTTTTCCCTCTCAAGGTACACCTAGACCTCCATGCATATACAATATCACACACCATCACACTCATCCACAGGCATGTACACACTCTAGCTAGCACCAACACATTGTAGCTAGCACCAACACATTCTAGCTAGCACCAACACATTCTAATTAGCACCAACATATTCTAATTAGCACCAACATATTCTAATTAGCACCAACACATTCTAAGTAGCGCCATCATATTCAAATTAGCACCAACATATTCTAATTAGCACCAACACATTCTAATTAGAATCAACACATGCTAATTAGCACCAACACATTCTAATTAGCACCAACATATTCTAATTAGCACCAACATATTCTAATTAGCACCATCACATTCTAAGTAGCACCAACATATTCTAATTAGCACCATCACATTCTAATTAGCACCAACGTATTCTAATTAGCACCATCGCATTCTAATTAGCAGCATCACATTCTAATTAGCACCACCCTATTCTAATTAGCACCAACATATTCTAATTAGCACCATGACATTCTAATTAGCACCAACATATTCTAATTAGCACCAACATATTCTAATTAGCACCATCACATTCTAATTAGCACCATCACATTCTAATTAGCACCATCACATTCTAATTAGCACCAATATATTCTAATTAGCACCAACATATTCTAATTAGCACCATCACATTCTAATTAGCACCAACATATTCTAATTAGCACCATCACATTCTAATTAGCACCATCACATTCTAATTAGCACCATCACATTCTAATTACCACCAACATATTCTAATTAGCACCATCACATTCTAATTAGCACAATCACATTCTAATTAGCACCATCACTTTCTAATTAGCACCATCACATTCTAATTAGCACCAACATATTCTAATTAGCACCATCACATTCTAATTAGCACCAACATATTCTAATTAGCACCAACACATTCTAATTAGCACCAACACATTCTAATTAGCACCAACATATTCTAATTAGCACCAACATATTCTAATTAGCACCATCACATTCTAATTAGCACCAACGTATTCTAATTAGCACCATGACATTCTAATTAGCACCATCACATTCTAATTATCACCAACACATTCTAATTAGCACCACCATATTCTAATTAGCATCAACATATTCTAAATAGCACCAACACATTCTAATTAGCACCACCATATTCTAATTAGCATCAACATATTCTAATTAGCACCACCACATTCTAATTAACACCAACATATTCTAATTAGCACCATCACATTCTAATTAGCACCAACATATTACAATTAGCACTAACACATTCTGATTAACACCAACACATTACATTTAGCACCAACACATTCTAATTATCACCAACACATTACAATTATCACCAACACTTTCTAGCTAGCACCAACACATTCTAATTAGCACCAAAACATTGTAATTAGCACCAACACATTGTAATTAGCACCAACACATTGTAATTAGTACCAACACATTGTAATTAGCACAAACACATTGTAATTATCACCAACACATTCTAATTAGCACTAACACATTCTGATTAACACCAACACATTACAATTAGCACCAACACATTCTAAGTAGCACCATCACATTCTAATTAGCACCAACATATTACATTTAGCACTAACACATTCTGATTAACACCAACACATTACAATTAGCACCAACACATTCTAATTATCACCAACACATTACAATTAGCACCAACATATTCTAATTACCACTAACACTTTCTAATTAGCACCAACACATTCTTATTAGCACCAACACATTATAATTAGCACCAACACATTATAATTAGCACTAACACATTCTAATTAACACCAACAATGTTCCCTCCTTCGCTCATTCTCTCATGTCTTCTCCTGGGTGTTTAATACCTTCAGGTTCTCCCATCTTTTGTTCACTCTGTCTCCATTTGGTGCTCCAGTCCCAATAGTCACAGGAAGTAAATATAGTTTCCATTCTAAACTGGTGACGTTGTTAAGCAGGATAGGAGAGTAGCATCTGAAATGGAACCCCAGTCCACGTTTAGTTGAGCACAATGAGTAAGTATAGTATAGTGTATATAGTATAGTATAGTGAATATGGGGTGGCAGGTAGCCTAGAGGTTAGAGCGTTGGACTAGTAACTGAAAGTTTGCCAGATCAAATCCCCGATCTGAAAAGGTACAAATCTGTCGTTCTGCCCCTGAACAAGGCAGTTCACCCATTGTTCCTAGGCTGTCATTGAAAAATAAGAATTTGTTCTTAACTGACTTAGCTAGTTATTAAATAAAGGTCAAATTCATATAGTATTATATAGTATAGTGTAGTGTATATAGTATGGCATGGTGTATATAGTTTAGTATAGTGTGTATATTATCGTATAGTGCATATAGTATAGTGTATATAATATTGTATAGTATAACATAGTGTATATGGTTAAGTACAGTGTATAGTATAGTGTATATAGTATTGTATAGTATGGTATAGTGTACATAATTTAGTATAGTATGTACAGTAGTGTTAGTATAGTATAGTGTATATCGTATTGTAAATGATAGTATAGTATAGTGTATATAGTATTGTATTGTATGGTATAGTGTATATAGTATTGTATAGTATTGTATAGTGTAAATGGTTAAGTATAGTGTATATTGTTAAGTAGAGTGTATGTAGTATTGTATAGTATAGTGTATACAGTATAGTGTATATAGTATAGCTTATATAGCGTTGTATAGTGTATATAGTATTGTATAGTATGGTATAGTGTACATAGTTTAGTATAGTAGTGTATAGTATAGCGTGTATAGTATTGTATAGTATGGTATAGTGTTTATAGTATTGTATAGTATAGTGTATATAGTGTATATAGTATTGTATAATATAGTATAGTGTACACAGTAGAGTATAGTGTATATAGTATTGTATAGTATGGAATAGTGTACATATTTTAGTATAGTATGTACAGTAGTGTATATTATGGTATAGTGTATATAGTATTGTATATGATAGTATAGTGTAAATAGTGTATATAGTATTGTATAATATAGTATAGTGTATATAGTATTGTATAGTATGGTATAGTGTATATAGTATTGTACAGTATGGTATAGGGTATATAGTGTATATAGTATTGTATAATATAGTATTGTATAGTATGGTTTAGTGTACATAGTTCAGTATAGTATGTACAGTAGTGTATAGTATAGTGTATATAGTATTGTATAGTATGCTATGGTGTATATAGTATTGTATAGTATAGTATAGTGTATACCGTGTATATATTATTGTATAGTATAGTAGTGTGTATATAGTATAGCATAGCATTTCGCCGACAAACGGCGAAAATAAGCCAACCCTCACGAACACACAGGGCGTAATGAACAAACAAATGCCCCCAAACAGGAGGACTTAAAACGGTCCAGGGAAAACCCTCAAAATGGGAAAAACACAAAACCCATAGACGTGCACATAAGTACACTAAACAGATGGTCACAATAATTAATCCCGCACAAGGAACTCTGCGGGCCGACTGACTAATAAAGCCTACTACCTAATTCAAGACAGGTGCACTCAATCAACACATAAGGAGGGGGAGGAAATAATCAGTAGCAGCTAGTAGGCCGGCGACGACGACCGCCGAGCGCCACCCGAACGGGAAGGGGAGTGTCCTTCGGTCGGAGTCGTGACACTCAGGCACGTTCAATGCCTTCTCTATAAGCAACTCCAGTGTATATTTGGCCTTGTGTTTTAGGTTATTGTCCTGCTGAAAGGTGAATTTGTCTCTCAGTGTCTGTTAGAAAGCAGACTGAACCAGGTTTTTCTCTTTTGCATATGCTTAGCTATATTATAGTTATTTTTATCCTAAAAAAACTTCCTAGTTCTTGCCGATGACAAGCATACCCATAACATGATGCAGCCACCACCATGCTTGAAAATATCATACTCAGTGATGTTTTGGATTTGCCCCAAACATAACTTTTGTATGAAGTTCATTTATTTGCCACATTTGTCTCAGTTTTAGTTTAGAGTCATATTATAAACATGATTCATTATAGAAGGCACTTTCCTTCTATAATATTGTTATTCTGTACTGGCTTTCTTTAATTTTTTGTTCTTGATCCATCCTCAGTTTTCTCCTGTCAAAGCAATTAAAACTCTGTAACAGTTTTAATGTCTCTTTTTGCCTCATGGTGAAATCACTGAGATGTTTCCTTACTCTCCGTCAACTGAGTTGGGAAGGATCTTTTTTCTTCACCCATCTACTTCTTTTACTAGGCATTGGAAAACCTCCCTGGTCTTTGTGGTTGAATGTTTTTGGCTTCCCGACTGAGGGATCGCCGTATCGCCGTGTTGGGTACAGAGATGAGAGAGTCATTAAAAAAATTATGTGACTTGTTAAGCAGATTTTTACTCCTGAAGTCTCAGGTTTTTATTTTTAATACATTGGTAATATATATTTTTTTTTAAACATACATTATTCCACATTTACATAATGGGATATTGTGCATAGGCAAGTGGCACAAAAATCACAATTTAGTACATTTACATTTATAATTCAGGATGTCACATAACAAAATGTGGAAAAATCAAGGCACTGTACATGTAGACAGGAATATAGAGAAAGTGACTGGTAGCAGGATGAATTGTGGGACATGCTTTAACTATTTAAAAATAATTGTTGTGGTAATTGAATAAGTTTAAAACGTTTTTGTTAAACAAAACACCTAAAATAACTGGTCTGATTACTTTGATGTACTACTATAAGAACCTTATTACTTTTGTCATGGTTCCACGTGTCAACAGAAGACCGTCCTAGATACATACATTGTGATTTCCTTGTTAAACAAGGTGTGTTTTCGGGTTTCCTTTTGGAGAAGATTTGAATAGTAGAGAAGTAGATGAAGATTTCATATGCTCTTTTTTTAACTTGATGGGGAAATCTGTTAACATTTTGGTAAAACATCTATGTTGTTTGTTCGGTAGAATATTTTTATTTTATTTTTTTTAAACTTCAGATTTGACAAGCATCGAGGTAGAGGACGATTTCCTGCTTAGGTTGAGGGTTACAATTAGGGCTAGTGGTTAAGGTTAGGAGTTAGGAGTTATGAAAAATGTGATTTTGAATGGGAATCAATTGTTTGGTACCCACAAAGATTGTTAAAGTGTTGTGTGTGTGTGTGTACATACAAGTGCTAGTAACACATATTATGCATTGATCAGTATTTCTGGACATAGCTGGAAGAGAGGTTATTTAAATAAGCGTCAGAGATGTGACCATGACAACGTGTGCTGACCCCCCCCGTGCAATGTCACTATGGAGATAGACATTATGTCACTATGGAGATAGACATTATGTCACTATGGAGAAAGACATTATGTCACTATGGAGATAGACATTATGTCACTATGGAGATAGACATTATGTCACTATGGAGATAGACATTATGTCACTATGGGGATAGACATTATGTCACTATGGAGATAGACATTATGTCACTATGGAGATAGACATTATGTCACTATGGAGATAGACATTATGACACATCAATATTCCTCACTTGTGATCATATTCTTTTTCTTCTTTTTTTTACCTACAAGGGGTTAATAACGATCCATCATAAACGTAGGCAGCGTACAGCTAAGATAAGAACCTCTCGTTATAATGAATGTGCTCAATCCTGGCTTTCTATCGATTACTGTCTTCAGGCATCTTTTTAAAAGCGTCTCCCCAAAACAACAATTTATATCTAAACCCAGGCCAATGGGAGGCCAAGCTAGCTGGAAATTACATGTGGGAATAGCTCATCCAACAGAGCTGGCTGGGAGATGATCTATTACCATATCAATATGAATACTTGGGGGCAGAGCAGGTACTGGGTGTTCGGTTCTGATTACCATAGCCAGCCACTTGTTGTAAACCATGAGAGTTTCCTGTCTCCTGTCTCCTGTCTCCTGTCTCCCGTCTCCCGTCTCCTGTCTCCTGTCCAGCTCTAGGCATCTCAGCACAGGGGCAGAAACATACCTAAGCTAAATGAATTAAACATACATTGACTCAGAGGTGCCACTTTGGTTTTAGAAGTGTTACTAAATTTTTACACAATCCAATATTCCGTCTCTATTTAGAACAAAAAGTAACCAAAAATGCCCAGACACATCAAGTTAGGTAGGAGATCATTATTACATAGGTTTAAGGGGTTAATAAGACAGAACTAGATCAAAGTTAATTCAATAATAAATATTTTGTTCAATAATAAATGCTTTTCATTGTTTTCATTGAGACATGATCTAAATCAAATTTCAGCCAGATTGACCAGCCTGCCAAAGGAGCCTGCCCACCTGACCCTCAACAGTCTAGTCAACAACTCAACTCTCTCCCCGACCCTCACCAGTCTAGTCAACAACTCAACTCTCTCCCCGACCCACACCAGTCTAGTCAATAACTCAACTCTCTCCTCGACCCCCACCAGTCTAGTCAATAACTCAACTCTCTCCCCGACCCCTACCAGCCTAGTCAATAACTCAACTCTCACCCCGATCCCTACCAGCCTAGTCAATAAATCAACTCTCTCCCCGACCCTCAACAGTCTAGTCAACAACTCAACTCTCTCCCCGACCCTCACCAGTCTAGTCAATAACTCAACTCTCTCCCCGACCCCCACCAGTCTAGTCAATAACTCAACTCTCACCCCGACCCCTACCAGCCTAGTCAATAACTCAACACTCTCCCCGACCCTCACGAGTCTAGTCAATAACTCAACTCTCTCCCCGACCCCTACTAGCCTAGTCGATAACTCAACTCTCTCCCCGACCCCTACCAGCCTAGTCAATAAATCAACTCTCTCCCCGACCCTCAATAGTCTAGTCAACAACTCAACTCTCTCCCCAACCCTCACCAGTCTAGTCAACAACTCAACTCTCTCCCCGACCCACATCAGTCTAATCAATAACTCAACTCTCTCCTCGACCCCCACCAGTCTAGTCGATAACTCAACTCTCACCCCGACCCCTACCAGCCTAGTCAATAACTCAACTCTCACCCCGACCCCTACCAGCCTAGTCAATAAATCAACTCTCTCCCCAACCCTCACCAGTCTAGTCAACAACTCAACTCTCTCCCCGACCCACATCAGTCTAATCAATAACTCAACTCTCTCCTCGACCCCCACCAGTCTAGTCGATAACTCAACTCTCACCCCGACCCCTACCAGCCTAGTCAATAACTCAACTCTCCCCGACCCTCACCAGTCTAGTCAATAACTCAACTCTCTCCCCGACCCCCACCAGTCTAGTCAATAACTCAACTCTCACCCCGACCCCTACCAGCCTAGTCAATAACTCAACTCTCCCCGACCCTCACCAGTCTAGTCAATAACTCAACTCTCTCCCCGACCCCTACTAGCCTAGTCGATAACTCAACTCTCTCCCCGACCCCTACCAGCCTAGTCAATAACTCAACTCTCACCCCGACCCCTACCAGCCTAGTCAATAACTCAACACTCTCCCTGTCCCTCACCAGTCTAGTCAATAACTCAACTCTCTCCCCGACCCTCAACAGTCTAGTCAATAACTCAACTCTCTCCCGACCCTCACCAGTCTAGTCAACAACTCAACTCTCTCCCAGACCCCCAACAGTCTAGTCAATAACTCAACTCTCTACCTGACCCCATCAGTCTAGTCAATAACTCAACTCTCTCCCCGACCCCTACCAGCCTAGTCGATAACTCAACTCTCTCCCCGACCCCTACCAGCCTAGTCAATAACTCAACTCTCGCCCGACCCCTACCAGCCTAGTCAATAACTCAACACTCTCCCCGACCCTCACCAGTCTAGTCAATAAATCAACTCTCTCCCCGACCCTCAACAGTCTAGTCAATAACTCAACTCTCTCCCCGACCCTCACCAGTCTAGTCAATAACTCAACTCTCTCCCCGACCCTCACCAGTCTAGTCAATAACACAACTCTCTCCTCGACCCCCACCAGTCTAGTCAATAACTCAACTCTCTCCCAACACAATTGCCTTCCAAGTTCCTTATTTTATTTCCCAAATGGAAAGGTTTGGAAACAAACAAAAATAAACACAAAAAAAACCACTTACACCTCAAAATATACATTAACACACGGAAACAGCAAATTCCCCATATAAATAATATCATAGCACTAATAGTACTGTAGATCCCTAAGTGTCTGTAGCGCCCCAAAACATCCCACTCAGCTTTAGAACCTTGGTGAAACATTCATTATTGGTTTCAGGTGTGTTAGGCCAAGGCCAGAGTGACAACCAATAGTACAGCAGACCTCCAGGGCCAGTGTTGAACAGCCCAGCAGCTAGGGATTACCTAAATAGCTATCTCCCCTGACGTGGGGATGTTTTTAATACAGACTCCTTCAGTCTTACTGTTTTTCAATATAAGGTATCTAGATCTTATGGAAGTTTCCCAGTATATCCTTAATCAGGTAATAAATCAAATCTAGTGATATATAAGTACATTGCGGGGTGGCAGGGTAGCCTAGTGGTTAGAGTGTTGGACTAGTAACTGAAAGGTTGCAAGATCAAATCCCCGAGCTGACAAGGTAAAAATCTGTCATTCTGCCCCTGAACAAGGCAGTTAACCCAATGTTCCTAGGCTGTAATTGAAGGTAAGAATTTGTTCTCAACTGACTTGCCTAGGTTATATAAAAACATTGTGGGAGGATACCAGCCTTCCAATTATTGGCAATGCATTTCTTAGCTGCTAATAATGCATGTCACAGCAAAAAATCAAGCCATGATGAGGTAGAAGGAGTTACCTGTAGAGCTCCAAGACAGGATTGTGTCGAGGAACAGATCTGGGGAAGGTTAACAAAACAATTCAGCATTGAAGGTCCCCAAGAACACAGTGGACTCCATAATTTTTAAATGGAAGAACCGTCAAGACTCTTGCTGGCCAAACTGAGCAATCGGGGAACGGGCAGTGACCAAGAACCCGATGGTATCTCTGACAGAGCTCTAGAGTTTCTCTGAAGATGGGAGAACTTTCCAGAAGGAAAACCCATCTCTGCAGCACTCCACCAATCAGGCCAGACGGAATCAGGCCAGATGGAAGCCACTCCTCAGTAAAAAGGCACATGACAGCCAGCTTGGAGTTTGCCAAAGGAACCAGACCATGAGAAACAAGATTCTCTGGTCTGATGAAACCAAGATTGAACTTTTTGGCCTGAATGCCAAGCGTCACATCTGGAGGAAACCTGGCACCATCCCTATGGTGAAGCATGGTGGTGGCAGCATCATGCTGTTGGGATGTTTTTAGCAGCAGGGACTGGGAGACTAGTCAGGATCTAGGCAAAGATGTACAGAGCAACGTACAGGGAGATCCTTGATGAAAACCTGCTCCAGAGCGCTCTGGACCTCAGACTGGGGTGAAGGTTCACCTTCCAACAGGACAACTACCCTAAGCACACAACCAAGACAACGCAGGACTGGCTTTGGGACAAGTCTCTGAATGTCCTTGAGAGGCCCAGCCAGAACCTAGACTTGAACCCGATCAAACATCTCTGTTAAATGTCAAGTGTATGCTATCAGGCAATGCAGGGGACATCTGGTTAGACCTGGTTTGACCAAACAGAACACTGGTATGAGAAACGGAACACCTGGTATGACCAAACTGAACACCTGGTATGACCAAACAGAACACCTGGTATGAGAAACAGAACACCTGGTATGACCAAACAGAACACCTGGTATGAGAAACAGAACACCTGGTATGACCAAACAGAACACCTGGTATGACCAAACAGAACACCTGGTATGACCAAACAGAACACCTGGTATGAGAAAGAGAATACCTGGTTGATAAACAGAACACCTGGTATGAGAAAACAGAACACCTGGAATGACCAAACAGAACACCTGGTATGAGAAACAGAACACCTGGTATGACCAAACAGAACACCTGGTTTGACCAAACAGAACACCTGGTATGACCAAACAGAACACCTGGTATGACCAAACAGAACACCTGGTATGACCAAACTGTGTTCCTCTGTACCTCAGTTGGTGGAGCACGGAGATTGAAACACCAGTGTAGTGGATTTGATTCCTGGTTACACCCGTACGTAAAGTTTTTGCACTCGTGGCTTTAAATAAAATAATCTGCTACATGGCAGATATTATTATTGTAGTTGTAGTAGTGTAACACCTGAGCAGACTGGAACGTCAACAATGTCTAAACCTCCTGCTGTCCTTTTGACCAGATCACCATGTTGGTTTTCTGAAGTAACAAATGGTTGTATAGAAAATAACACTGTTATGTTACTGGTCTGGAAGACCTGAGACTGATGATTATTGGGTTGAATGTTGAAGTACCTCATTGGGTAACAGAGTTGGCATGTACCACATTTTGAAAGATTGACTCTGTATTGCAAAGTGCTGCAGCTCTGAGAGACCTCCACATTAATCTCAACCTAATGACCAAACAGGACACACTATAGTTCAGTTATTATTAAACAAGTCACAGCACTGCAATGTTCAAAACTGTTTCCTCTTTGAATCCAAAGCCGCCATGTTGGCGGTGAGACGTGACGATGTC
>NC_056431.1:75407053-75414553 GCF_018296145.1 Oncorhynchus tshawytscha | reverse complement strand
AATGTGAGGAGATTCACTGGATAAACAGGGGAACTGACTACATAGAGGGAAGAGAGAGAGATATCTCTCAATGTGTTCCCATGACAATGCCACTGAGCATCCCTATCGGGGTGAAGCGCGTGTGTCTTGAAATGCTGCCGAGACAAAGGTTTGGCACGTGGAACAACACAACAAATATGATTTTGTTTGAGGGTATGCGTTGGAGTAAGTGTTTTATAACTATGGAAGGTGTGTGTGTGCTTGTGTGTTTGTCTGTGTGCGTCTATCTGTCTGTGTGTCTGTGTGTCTGTGTGTGTGTGATATATATCAATCTGTGCTCAGATTAAGTTCTTGACAATGGCATGAGATGTGGACCCAACCCCCCATACCC
This sequence comes from Oncorhynchus tshawytscha, assembly GCF_018296145.1. Classification (NCBI taxonomy): domain Eukaryota; kingdom Metazoa; phylum Chordata; class Actinopteri; order Salmoniformes; family Salmonidae; genus Oncorhynchus; species Oncorhynchus tshawytscha. The sequence continues at coordinate 75,414,183 of NC_056431.1, read as the reverse complement.
CCCAGGACCCCCCCACCCCACCCCACCCCCGGGACCTCCCGGTGCTTGTCTGACATCATGCTCTGATCCACATCACACACTGAAGAGTGTTCTAGCAGACAGACAGAGAAACACATAACCTTCCCTTTAGCTACAGGGCTGTGTTCTCTACTCAGGAGACTTGTCATGTTGAAACAGCATCCAATTGTGTGATAGAATGAGAGAGAATTTTCACTGAAGGATGTTTTGACATCTGCAAATGTGTAAAAGGGACAGTGAGTGAAAAGTAAAATCTCACATCTATATCTTCACATGGAGGAAGCAGAAGAGGAGGAGGAGAGGAGGAAGAGCGGAGGAGAAGGAGGGAGGAGAGGAAGAGGAGGGAAAGAGAGGAGGAGAAGGAGAAGGGGAGGAGGGGAAGAGAGGAGGAGGGGAAGAGAGGAGAAAGAGCGGAGGAGAAGGAGGAAGGAGAGGAAGAGAGGAGTAGGCAGGGAAGAGAGGAGGAAGAGGGGAAGAGAGGAGGAGAAAGAGGGGAGGAGAGGAAGAGGAGGGAAAGAGAGAAGGAGAAGGGGAGGAGGGGAAGAGAGGAGGAAGAGCGGAGGAGAAGGAGGAAGGAGAGGAAGAGGAGGGAAAGAGAGGAGGAGAAGGAGACAGGGAGGAGGGGAAGAGAGGAGGAGGGGAAGAGAGGAGTAGGCAGGGAAGAGAGGAGGAAGAGGGGAAGAGAGGAGGAGAAATAGGGGAGGAGAGGAAGAGGAGGGAAAGAGAGGAGGAGAAGGAGGAGAAAAGAGGAGGAGGGGAAGAGAGGACGAGGAGGAGTGGAAGAGAGGAGGAGGCGGGGAAGAGAGGAGGAAGAGGGGAAGAGAGGAGGAGGACGAGTGAAGGAGGAGGAGGAGTGGAGGAGGAGGACAGGCAGGAGATATCCCCAAGTCCTGAATGTGTCAGGTTGGCAGAATGAGGATTCCTGATTCTGTCACAGATACAGCACACAGCATGAGCTTGAGAACAGAAAGCTTTATGGAACCTCACACAACATGACCTTGAGAACAGAACGCTTATGCAATCTCACACAGCATGACCTTGAGAACAGAGAGCTTTACGCAACCTCACACGGCAAGACTCTTCAGGCCTGATTTAAGGGCCTGTGCCCATCACCTAAAGAGTCCGTCAATCACGCCTCCCCATCAAATCAGGGGCTAAACAGACATTTGTGCCTGGGTGAAGAGACAAGCCTGCCTACAGCCTGCCACACAGGGCCATGATGGGAATGAAGGGAGGTCAATCAACGTCATATTGTAAATGATCTATCCCTTTCATTAAGGAGTTAGAGGGTGTGGAAGAGTGCTTCAAAATGGTAGAGAGATGGAAAGATCTTTACTTATCATGACAATCTATTCTCTGGTGATTGTAGAGCGTAATGTATTCTACACATCTACTCAATCGTTCATGCACACAACATAGCCCACCCAGCATTACTCACTCACAAAACCAACACATGAAGAATACGTATACTTACATAGAAGATATACATGAAATACCACGTACATAAAGACACATAAAATCACAGAGAGACGGACCAACACAAATACTCTCTTCATCATCATCATCCTCTCATCATCCTCTCATCTTCATCATCCACTCATCATCCTCTCATCATCCTGTCATTATCCTGTCATCATCCTCTCATCATCCTTTCATATTCATTATCCACTCATCATCCTGTCATTATCCTGTCATCATCCTCTCATCTTCGTCATCCACTCATCATCCTGTCATTATCCTGTCATCATCCTCTCATCATCCTCTCATCTTCATCATCCACTCATCATCTTGTCATCATCCTCTCATCATCCTCTCATCTCATCATCCTCTCATCTTCATCATCCACTCATCATCCTCTCATCATCCTTTCATATTCATTATCCACTCATCATCCTGTCATTATCCTGTCATCATCCTCTCATCTTCGTCATCCACTCATCATCCTGTCATTATCCTGTCATCATCCTCTCATCATCCTCTCATCTTCATCATCCACTCATCATCTTGTCATCATCCTCTCATCATCCTCTCATCTCATCATCCTCTCATCTTCATCATCCACTCATCATCCTCTCATCATCCTTTCATATTCATTATCCACTCATCATCCTGTCATTATCCTGTCATCATCCTCTCATCTTCGTCATCCACTCATCATCCTGTCATTATCCTGTCATCATCCTCTCATCATCCTCTCATCTTCATCATCCACTCATCATCTTGTCATCATCCTCTCATCATCCTCTCATCTCATCATCCTCTCATCATCCTCTCATCTTCATCATCCACTCATCATCCTCTCATCATCCTGTCATTATCCTGTCATCATCCTCTCATCTTCATCATCCTGTCATTATCCTGTCATCATCCTCTCATCATCCTTTCATATTCATTATCCACTCATCATCCTGTCGTCATGCTCATCCTCATCCTCTCATCCTCCTGGCATCATCCTCATCATTATCTTCATCATCCTCTAATCATCTTGTCATCATCCTCTCATCATCCTGGCATCATCCTCATCATCCTGTCATCATCCTGACATCATCATCTTCATCGTCCTCATCCTGACATCATCCTGTCATCATCCTCTCATCATCCTGTCATCATCCTCTCATCATCCTGCCATCATCCTCTCATCATCCTCTCATCATCCTGTCATCATCCTGTCATCATCCTTTCATCCTCAGTTGGCTGGTTTTCTGGGTGCTGAGATATGAACCTCCAGTTTCACTTCTGCTGTCCTAAACTATTTAAATTCCAAACCGAATGAAAGAGGGATCCTGCCAAGAGCTGAACACAGACCAATTAATTTTTATTGGAAAGTGATATGTGCCCAACTATTACAGTAAATGATAAATGTTTCGTCGTCGTTCAGCCAAAGGCCTGTGTGGATCAGGTTGCAACCAGTAATTAAATGTTCCCTGTGTGTAGCACAGCATCCCTTTCCTCTGACACGTGCTGTTATTTACCATAGAAATCCACTCCTAAATCAAATGTCTGTCGCAACTGAACAGGCTTTTATGTTCTGACAATAGAATGGAAACCTGCAAGATAACTAGATGAGAAAAATCTCTGGCATACAACTAGTCTTAATTACCAGGAACTGATTTTGACAAGATATTGGCCTAAATTAGCATCCTGTGCCTTCATCCTGGTGTTTGGTATTTTACTAGGATCCCCATTAAAGTTATTATACAGCCTCAAACTATTATACAGCCTCAAATTATACAGCCTCAAACTATTATACAGCCTCAAACTATTATACAGCCTCAAACTATTATACAGCCTTAAACAGCCTCAAACTATTATACAGCCTCAAACTATTATACAGCCTTAAACAGCCTCAAACTATTATACAGCCTCAAACTATTATACAGCCTCAAACTGTTATACAGCCTCAAACTGTTATACAGCCTCAAACTATTATACAGCCTCAAACTGTTATACAGCCTCAAACTATTATACAGCCTCAAACTATTATACAGCCTCAAAATATTATACAGCCTCAGACTATTATACAGCCTCAAACTATTATACAGCCTCAAACTATTATACAGCCTCAAACTATTATACAGCCTCAGACTATTATACAGCCTCAAACTATTATACAGCCTCAAACTATTATACAGCCTATTATACAGCCTCAAACTATTATACAGCCTCAAACTATTATACAGCCTCAAACTATTATACAGCCTCAAACTATTATACAGCCTCAAACTATTATACAGCCTCAAACTATTATACAGCCTCAGACTATTATACAGCCTCCAACTATTATACAGCCTCAGACTATTATACAGACTCAAACTATTATACAGCCTCAGACTATTATACAGCCTCAAACTATTATACAGCCTCAAACTATTATACAGCCTCAAACTATTATACAGCCTCAGACTATTATACAGCCTCAAACTATTATACAGCCTCAAACTATTATACAGCCTCAAACTATTATACATCCTCAAACCATTATACAGCCTCAAACTATTATACAACCTCACACTATTATACAGACTCAAACAGCCTCAAACTATTATACAGCCTCAAACAGCCTCAAACTATTATACAGCCTCAAACAGCCTCAAACTATTATACAGCCTCAAACTATTATACAGCCTTAGACTATTATACAGCCTATTATACAGCCTCAGACTATTATACAGCCTCAAACTATTATACAGCCTCAGACTATTATACAGCCTCAAACTATTATACAGCCTATTATACAGCCTCAGACTATTATACAGCCTCAAACTATTATACAGCCTCAAACTATTATACAGCCTCAAACTATTATACAGCCTCAAACTATTATACAGCCTCAGACTATTATACAGCCTCAAACTATTATACAGCCTCAGACTATTATACATGTATTACATAAGGATGCAGTCGATGATATAGAGTACAGTATCAACGTATGCATATGAGATGAACAATGTAGGGTAAGTAACATTATATAAGGTAGCATTGTTTAAAGTGGCTAGTGATATATTTACATCATTTCCCAGCCTCAAACTATTATACAGCCTATTATACAGCCTCAAACTATAATACAGCCTATTATACAGCCTCAAACTATTATACAGCCTCAAACTATTATACAGCCTCAGACTATTATACAGCCTCAAACTATTATACAGCCTCAGACTATTATACAGCCTCAAACTATTATACAGCCTATTATACAGCCTCAGACTATTATACAGCCTATTATACAGCCTCAGACTATTATACAGCCTCAAACTATTTTACAGCCTATTATACAGCCGCAAACTTTTATACAGCCTCAAACTAATATACAGCCTCAAACTATACAGCCTCAAACTAGTATACAGCCTCAAACTATTATACAGCCTCAAACTATTATACAGCCTCAAACTATTATACAGCCTCAGACTATTATACAGCCTCAAACTATTATACAGCCTCAGACTATTATACAGCCTCAAACTATACAGCCTCAAAATTTTATACAGCCTCAAACTATTATACAGCCTCAAACTATACAGCCTCAAACTATTATACAGCCTCAAACTATTATACAGCCTCAAACTATTATACAGCCTCAAACTATTATACAGCCTCCAACTATTATACAGCCTCAAACTATTATACAGCCTCAAACTATTATACAGCCTCAGACTATTATACAGCCTCAAACTATTATACAGCCTCAAACTATTATACAGCCTCAAACTATTATACAGCCTATTATACAGCCTCAAACTATTATACAGCCTCAGACTATTATACAGCCTCAAACTGTTATACAGCCTCAAACTATTATACAGCCTCAAACTATACAGCCTCAAACAGTCTCAAACTATTATACAGCCTCAAACAGTCTCAAACTATTATACAGCCTCAAACTATTATACAGCCTCAAACTATACAGCCTCAAACTATTATACAGCCTCAAACTATACAGCCTCAAACTATACAGCCTCAGACTATTATACAGCCTCAAACTATTATACAGTCTCAAACTATTATACAGCCTCAGACTATTATACAGCCTCAAACTATTATACAGCCTCAAACTATTATACAGCCTCAAACTATTATACAGCCTCAGACTATTATACAGCCTCAAACTATTATACAGCCTCAAACTATTATACAGCCTCAACTATTATACAGCCTCAAACTGTTATACAGCCTCAAACTATTATACAGCCTCAGACTATTATACAGCCTCAAACTAAACAGCCTCAAACTATTATACAGCCTCAAACTATTATACAGCCTCAAACTATTATACAGCCTCAAACTATTATACAGCCTATTATACAGCCTCAAACTATTATACAGCCTCAAACTGTTATACAGCCTCAAACTATTATACAGCCTCAAACTATTATACAGCCTCAAACTATTATACAGCCTCAGACTATTATACAGCCTCAAACTAGTATACAGCCTCAGACTATTATACAGCCTCAGACTATTATACAGCCTCAGACTATTATACAGCCTCAAACTATTATACAGCCTCAAACTATTATACAGCCTCAGACTATTATACAGCCTCAGACTATTATACAGCCTCAAACTATTATACAGCCTCAAACTATTATACAGCCTAATATACAGCCTCAAACTATTATACAGCCTCAAACTATACAGCCTCAAACTATTATACAGCCTCAAACTATTATACAGCCTCAGACTATTATACAGCCTCAGACTATTATACAGCCTCAGACTATTATACAGCCTCAAACTATTATACAGCCTCAAACTATACAGCCTCAAACTATTATACAGCCTCAAACTATTATACAGCCTCAAACTATTATACAGCCTCAGACTATACAGCCTCAAACTATTATACAGTCTCAAACTATACAGCCTCAAACTATTATACAGACTCAATACAGCCTCAAACTATTATACAGCCTCAGACTATTATACAGCCTCAAACTATTATACAGCCTCAAACTATTATACAGCCTCAAACTATTTTACAGCCTCAAACTATACAGCCTCAAACTATTATACAGCCTCAAACTATACAGCCTCAAACTATTATACAGCCTCAAACTATTATACAGCCTCAAACTATTATACAGCCTCAAACTATTATACAGCCTCAATACAGCCTCAAACTATTATACAGCCTCAAACTATTATACAGCCTCAAACTATTATACAGCCTCAAACTATTATACAGCCTCAAACTATACAGCCTCAAACTATTATACAGCCTCAAACTATTATACAGCCTCAAACTATTATACAGCCTCAAACTATTATACAGCCTCAAACTATTATACAGCCTCAGACTATTATACAGCCTCAAACTAGTATACAGCCTCAGACTATTATACAGCCTCAGACTATTATACAGCCTCAGACTATTATACAGTCTCAAACTATTATACAGCCTCAAACTATTATACAGCCTATTATACAGCCTCAAACTATTATACAGCCTCAAACTATACAGCCTCAAACTATACAGCCTCAAACTATTATACAGCCTCAAACTATTATACAGCCTCAAACTATTATACAGCCTCAGACTATTATACAGCCTCAGACTATTATACAGCCTCAGACTATTATACAGCCTCAAACTATTATACAGCCTCAAACTA
>NC_056431.1:75399553-75402053 GCF_018296145.1 Oncorhynchus tshawytscha | reverse complement strand
TGGTGATTGGAGGGAGGGATGGAAGGATGGAGGTTGGGGTAGTGATCGGAGATATGGAGGGAGGGATGGAGGTTGGGGTAGTGATCGGAGATATGGAGGGAGTGATGGAGGTTGGGGTGGTGATGTGAGATGTGGAGGGAGGGATGGAGGGATGGAGGTTGGGGTGGTGATCTGAGATATGGAGGGAGGGATGGAGGGATGGAGGTTGGGGTGGTGATGTGAGATATGGAGGGAGGGATGGAGGGATGGAGGTAGGAGTGGTGATGTGAGATGTGGAGGGAGGGATGGAGGGATGGAGGTTGGGGGAGGGATGGAGGGATGGAGGTTGGGGTGGTGATGTGAGATATGGAGGGAGGGATGGAGGGATGGAGATTGGGGTGGTGATGTGAGATATGGAGGGAGGGATGGAGGTTGGGGTGGTGTTGTGAGATGTGGAGGGAGAGATGGATGGAGGTTGTCGAGTTGGCAACGGTACTCATCACAAACCCTTTCTGAAGCCTGATAACACTATGATACCCCTTGAGGGTCTGACTCCCCCTCTCCCTCTCCTCCCCCTCCTCCCTCCCCTCTCTAACATGTGTAACTGCTCTGATGAACATTATGTGGTGCATATGGAATCTCCGCTGGCTATTCATCCAATCGTCACGCATCGTCCCTGACAACCATGTCTGACAGCTGTCAGAAACTCATCAAACATCTCCGTCCTTTCCTCTGTGAGTCCAGCTGATGCTAGCCAATCAGCTAAAGCCAAACTCAGTAGGGATCTGATTAATTAAGGAATTGTTTAATGTGTATCCACGGTAAATTCTCTCTCTCCCTATCTCTCTCTCTCATGCTGGGCCTATGGCGTGAAACATATCTCTCTCTCTCATGCTGGGCCTATGGTGTTAAACCTATCTCTCTCTCTCATGCTGGGCCTATGGTGTTAAACCTATCTCTCTCTCTCATGCTGGGCCTATGGCGTTAAACCTATCTCTCTCTCTCATGCTGGGCCTATGGCGTTAAACCTATCTCTCTCTCTCATGCTGGGCCTATGGTGTTAAACCTATCTCTCTCTCATGCTGGGCCTATGGTGTTAAACCTATATCTCTCTCTCATGCTGGGCCTATGGTGTTAAACCTATCTCTCTCTCATGCTGGGCCTGTGGTGTTAAACCTATCTCTCTCTCTCATGCCGGGCCTGTGGTGTTAAACCTATCTCTCTCTCTCATGCTGGGCCTATGCTGTTAAACCTATCTCTCTCTCATGCTGGGCCTATGGTGTTAAACCTATCTCTCTCTCATGCTGGGCCTATGGTGTTAAACCTATCTCTCTCTCATGCTGGGCCTATGGCGTTAAACCTATCTCTCTCTCTCATGCTGGGCCTATGGTGTTAAACCTATCTCTCTCTCATGCTGGGCCTATGGTGTTAAACCTATCTCTCTCTCTCATGCTGGGCCTATGTTGTTAAACCTATCTCTCTCTCTCATGCTGGGCCTATGGTGTTAAACCTATCTCTCTCTCTCATGCTGGGCCTATGGTGTTAAACCTATCTCTCTCTCTCATGCTGGGCCTATGGTGTTAAATATACACTACCGGTCCAAAGTTTTAGAACACCTACTCATTCAAAGCTTTTGCGAGGGAAACGACAGTCCAACACTACTTTAAAACATGAAGGCCAGTCAATACGGAAAATATGAAGAACTTTGAAAGTTTCTTCAAGTGTAGTCGCAAAAACCATAAAGGACTATGATGAAACTGTCTCTCTAGAGGACCGCCACAGGAAATTAAGACCCAGAGTTACCTCTGCTGCAGAGGATACGTTCATTAGAGTTACCAGCCTCAGAAATTGCAGCACAAATTAATGCTTTACATAGTTCAAGTAACAGACACATCTCAACATCAACTGTTCAGAGGAGACTACGTGAACCAGACCTTCATGGTCGAATTGCTGCAAAGAAACCACTACTAAAGGACACCAATAAGAAGAAGAGACTTGCTTGGACCAAGAAAGACAAGCAATGGACATTAGACCGGTGGAATTTTGTATTTTTGTCCGAATTGGTGATTTTTGGTTCCAACCACCGTGTCTATGTGGGACGTGGTGTGGGTGAACAGATGATCTCTGCATGTGTATTTCCCACCGTGAAGCATGGAGGAGGATGTGTTATGGTTGTGGGGGTGCTTTGCTGATGACACTGTCTGTGATTTATTTAGAATTCAAGGCACACTTAACCAGCATGGCTGCCACAGCATTTCTGCAGAGATACGCCATCCCATCTGGTTTGGGCTTAGTGGGACTATCATTTGTTTTTCAACAGGACAATGACCCAACACACCTCGAGACTATGTAAGGGCTATTTTACCAAGAAGGAGAGTGATGGAGGACTGCATCAGATCCCCCGGCCTACACAATCACCCGACCTCATACAAATTGAAATGGTTTGGGATGAGTCGGACTGCAGAGTGAAGGAAAAGCAGCCAACAAGTGCTCAGCATATGGGGAAACCCTTTCAAGACTG
>NC_056431.1:75374553-75389553 GCF_018296145.1 Oncorhynchus tshawytscha | reverse complement strand
CCATCAGGGGGCAGGTCACCATCAGGAGGCACGACACCATCAGGAGGCAGGTCACCATCAGGAGGCAGGTGACCATCAGGAGGCAGGTTGCTGTCAGGAGGCAGGGGACCATCAGGAGGCAGGTGACCATCAGGATGCAGGTCACCATCAGGAGGCAGGTGACCATCAGGAGGCAGGGGACCATCAGGAGGCAGGTGACCATCAGGAGGCAGGTGACCATCCGGAGGCAGGTGACCATCAGGAGGCAGGTCACCATCAGGAGGCAGGTCACCATCAGGAGGCAGGTGACCATCAGGAGGCAGGGGACCATCAGGAGGCAGGTGACCATCAGGAGGCAGGGGACCATCAGGAGGCAGGTGACCATCAGGAGGCAGGTACCATCAGGAGGCAGAATACCATCAGGAGGCAGGTTACCATCAGGAGGCAGGTGACCATCAGGAGGCAGGTTACCATCAGGAGGCAGGTTACCATCAGGAGGCAGGTTGCCATCAGGAGGCAGGTCACCATCAGGAGGCAGGTCACCATCAGGGGCAGGTGACCATCAGGAGGCAGGTCACCATCAGGGGGCAGGTCACCATCAGGGGGCAGGTTACCATCAGGAGGCAGGTTACCATCAGGAGGCAGGTTGCCATCAGGAGGCAGGTCACCATCAGGAGGCAGGTCACCATCAGGGGGCAGGTGACCATCAGGGGGCAGGTCACCATCAGGAGGCAGGTCACCATCAGGGGGCAGGTGACCATCAGGAGGCAGGTGACCATCAGGAGGCAGGTTGCTGTCAGGAGGCAGGGGACCATCAGGAGGCAGGTGACCATCAGGAGGCAGTTCACAATCAGGAGGCAGGTCACCATCAGGAGGCAGGTCACCATCAGGAGGCAGGTGACCATCAGGATGCAGGTCACCATCAGGAGGCAGGTGACCATCAGGAGGCAGGGGACCATCAGGAGGCAGGTGACCATCAGGAGGCAGGTGACCATCCGGAGGCAGGTGACCATCAGGAGGCAGGTCACCATCAGGAGGCAGGTCACCATCAGGAGGCAGGTGACCATCAGGAGGCAGGGGACCATCAGGAGGCAGGTGACCATCAGGAGGCAGGGGACCATCAGGAGGCAGGTGACCATCAGGAGGCAGGTACCATCAGGAGGCAGAATACCATCAGGAGGCAGGTTACCATCAGGAGGCAGGTGACCATCAGGAGGCAGGTGACCATCAGGAGGCAGGTTACCATCAGGAGGCAGGTTGCCATCAGGAGGCAGGTCACCATCAGGAAGCAGGTCACCATCAGGGGGCAGGTGACCATCAGGAGGCAGGTCACCATCAGGGGGCAGGTCACCATCAGGGGGCAGGTTACCATCAGGAGGCAGGTTACCATCAGGAGGCAGGTGCCATCAGGAGGCAGGTCACCATCAGGAGGCAGGTCACCATCAGGGGGCAGGTGACCATCAGGGGGCAGGTCACCATCAGGAGGCAGGTCACCATCAGGGGCAGGTGACCATCAGGAGGCAGGTCACCATCAGGGGGCAGGTCACCATCAGGAGGCACGACACCATCAGGAGGCAGGTCACCATCAGGAGGCAGGTGACCATCAGGAGGCAGGTTGCTGTCAGGAGGCAGGGGACCATCAGGAGGCAGGTGACCATAAGGAGGCAGTTCACAATCAGGAGGCAGGTCACCATCAGGAGGCAGGTCACCATCAGGAGGCAGGTGACCATCAGGATGCAGGTCACCATCAGGAGGCAGGTGACCATCAGGAGGCAGGGGACCATCAGGAGGCAGAATACCATCAGGAGGCAGAATACAATCAGGAGGCAGAATACCATCAGGAGGCAGGTCACCATCAGGAGGCAGGTTACCATCAGGAGGCAGGTCACCATCAGGAGGCAGGTACCATCAGGAGGCAGGTCAACATCAGGAGGCAAGGTATCCATCAGGAGGCAGGTCACCGTCAGGAGGCAGGTACCATCAGGAGGCAGGTCAACATCAGGAGGCAAGGTATCCATCAGGAGGCAGGTCACCGTCAGGAGGCAGGCTACCATCAGGAGGCAGGTCACCATTAGGAGGCAGGTCACCATCAGGAGGTAGGTCACCATCAGGAGGCAGGCTACCATCAGGAGGCAGGTCACCATCAGGGGGCAGGTCACCATCAGGAGGCAGGCTACCATCAGGAGGCGGGTCACCATCAGGAGGCAGGTCATCATCAGGATTCAGGTCATTATCAGGAGGCAGGTACCATCAGGAGGCAGGTGACCATCAGGAGGCAGGTTACCATCAGGAGGCAGGTTACCATCAGGAGGCAGGTTGCCATCAGGAGGCAGGTCACCATCAGGAGGCAGGTCACCATCAGGGGGCAGGTGACCATCAGGAGGCAGGTCACCATCAGGGGGCAGGTCACCATCAGGGGGCAGGTTACCATCAGGAGGCAGGTTACCATCAGGAGGCAGGTTACCATCAGGAGGCAGGTTGCCATCAGGAGGCAGGTCACCATCAGGAGGCAGGTCACCATCAGGGGCAGGTGACCATCAGGGCAGGTCACCATCAGGAGGTCACCATCAGGAGGCAGGTCACCATCAGGGGGCAGGTGACCATCAGGGGGAGGCAGGTCACCATCAGGGGGCAGGTCACCATCAGGAGGCACGACACCATCAGGAGGCAGGTCACCATCAGGGGGCAGGTGACCATCAGGAGGCAGGTTGCTGTCAGGAGGCAGGGGACCATCAGGAGGCAGGTGACCATCAGGAGGCAGTTCACCATCAGGAGGCAGGTCACCATCAGGAGGCAGGTCACCATCAGGAGGCAGGTCACCATCAGGAGGCAGGTGACCATCAGGAGGCAGGGGACCATCAGGAGGCAGGTGACCATCAGGAGGCAGGTGACCATCCAGAGGCAGGTGACCATCAGGAGGCAGGTCACCATCAGGAGGCAGGTCACCATCAGGAGGCAGGTGACCATCAGGAGGCAGGGGACCATCAGGAGGCAGGTGACCATCAGGAGGAGGCAGGACCATCAGGAGGCAGACCATCAGGAGGCAGAATACCATCAGGAGGCAGGTTACCATCAGGAGGCAGGTGACCATCAGGAGGCAGGTCACCATCAGGAGGCAGGTTACCATCAGGAGGACCAGGTTGCCATCAGGAGGCATCAGGAGGGGACCATCAGGAGGCAGGTGACCATCAGGAGGCAGGTGACCATCAGGAGGCAGGTGACCATCAGGGGCAGGTCACCATCAGGAGGCAGGTCACCATCAGGAGGCAGGTGACCATCAGGAGGCAGGTGACCATCAGGAGGCAGGGCTGTCACCAGGAGGCAGGGGACCATCAGGAGGCAGGTGACCATCAGGAGGCAGTTCACCATCAGGAGGCAGGTCACCATCAGGAGGCAGGTGACCATCAGGAGGCAGGTGACCATCAGGAGGCAGGTCACCATCAGGAGGCAGGTGACCATCAGGAGGCAGTTCACCATCAGGAGGCAGGTCACCATCAGGAGGCAGGTGACCATCAGGAGGCAGGTGACCATCAGGAGGCAGGTCACCATCAGGAGGCAGGTCACCATCAGGAGGCAGGTGACCATCAGGAGGCAGGGGACCATCAGGAGGCAGGTGACCATCAGGAGGCAGGTACCATCAGGAGGCTACCATCAGGAGGCAGGGGACCATCAGGAGGCAGGTGACCATCAGGAGGCAGTTTGCCATCAGGAGGCAGGTCACCATCAGGAGGCACGACACCATCAGGAGGCAGGTCACCATCAGGAGGCAGGTCACCATCAGGAGGCAGGTCACCATCAGGAGGCAGGTGACCATCAGGAGGGAGGACCATCAGGTTGCTGTCAGGAGGCAGGGGACCATCAGGAGGCAGGTGACCATCAGGAGGCAGTTCACAATCAGGAGGCAGGTCACCATCAGGAGGCAGGTCACCATCAGGAGGCAGGTGACCATCAGGATGCAGGTCACCATCAGGAGGCAGGTGACCATCAGGAGGCAGGGGACCATCAGGAGGCAGGTGACCATCAGGAGGCAGGTGACCATCCGGAGGCAGGTGACCATCAGGAGGCAGGTCACCATCAGGAGGCAGGTCACCATCAGGAGGCAGGTACCATCAGGAGGCAGGTGACCATCAGGAGGCAGGTTGCCATCAGGAGGCAGGTCACCATCAGGAGGCAGAATACCATCAGGGGCAGGTGACCATCAGGAGGCAGGTGACCATCAGGAGGCAGGGGACCATCAGGAGGCAGGTGACCATCAGGATGCAGGTCACCATCAGGAGGCAGGTGACCATCAGGAGGCAGGGGACCATCAGGAGGCAGGTGACCATCAGGAGGCAGGTGACCATCAGGAGGCAGGTGACCATCAGGAGGCAGGTTACCATCAGGAGGCAGGTGACCATCAGGAGGCAGGTCACCATCAGGAGGCAGGTGACCATCAGGGGGCAGGTGACCATCAGGAGGCAGGTGACCATCAGGAGGCAGGTGACCATCAGGAGGCAGGTCACCATCAGGAGGCAGGACACCATCAGGAGGCAGGTTACCATCAGGAGGCAGGTCACCACCAGGAGGCAGGTACCATCAGGAGGCAGGTGACCATCAGGAGGCAGGTCGCCATCAGGAGGCAGGTCACCATCAGGAGGCAGGTGACCACCCGGATGCAGGTCACCATCAGGAGGCAGGTGACCATCAGGAGGCAGGGGACCATCAGGAGGCAGGTGACCATCAGGAGGCAGGGGACCATCAGGAGGCAGGTGACCATCAGGAGGCAGGTGACCATCAGGAGGCAGGTGACCATCAGGAGGCAGGTCACCATCAGGAGGCAGGTGACCATCAGGAGGCAGGTGACCATCAGGAGGCAGGTCACCATCAGGAGGCAGGTTACCATCAGGAGGCAGGTCACCATCAGGAGGAGGTCACCATCAGGAGGCAAGTTACCATCAGGAGGCAGGTGACCATCAGGAGGCAGGTAGCCACCATGACCATCAGGAGGCAGGTGACCATCAGGAGGCAGGTCACCATCAGGAGGCAGGTTACCATCAGGAGGCAGGTTACCATCAGGAGGCAGTTTGCCATCAGGAGGCAGGTCACCATCAGGAGGCAGTACCATCAGGAGGCAGGTCACCATCAGGAGGCAGGTCACCATCAGGAGGCAGGTGACCATCAGGAGGCAGGTCACAGGATCAGGAGGCAGGTCACCATCAGGAGGCAGGTGACCATCAGGAGGCAGGAGGCAGGTGACCATCAGGAGGCAGGTGACCATCAGGAGGCAGGAGGTGACCATCAGGAGGCAGGTGACCACCATCAGGAGGCAGGTGACCATCAGGAGGCAGGGACCATCAGGAGGACCATCAGGAGGCAGGTGACCATCAGGAGGCAGGTGACCATCAGGAGGCAGGTCACCATCAGGTGACCATCAGGCAGGTCACCATCAGGAGGCAGGTCACCATCAGGAGGCAGGTACCATCAGGAGGCAGGTGACCATCAGGAGGCAGGTCACCATCAGGAGGCAGGTCACCATCAGGAGGCAGGTGACCATCAGGGGCAGGGTGACCATCAGGAGGCAGGTCACCATCAGGAGGCAGGTGACCATCAGGAGGCAGGTGACCATCAGGAGGCAGGTGACCATCAGGAGGCAGGTGACCATCAGGAGGCAGGGACCATCAGGAGGCAGGTCACCATCAGGAGGCAGGTGACCATCAGGAGGCAGGCAGGACCATCAGGAGGCAGGTCACCATCAGGAGGCAGGTGACCATCAGGAGGCAGGTCACCATCAGGAGGCAGGTGACCATCAGGAGGCAGGGTCACCATCAGGAGGCAGGTGACCATCAGGAGGCACCATCAGGAGGCAGGTGACCATCAGGAGGCAGGTGACCATCAGGAGGCAGGTGACCATCAGGAGGCAGGTGACCATCAGGAGGCAGTGACCATCAGGAGGCAGGTGACCATCAGGAGGCAGGTGAGGCAGGTGACCATCAGGAGGCAGGACACCATCAGGAGGCAGGACACCATCAGGAGGCAGGTCACCATCAGGAGGCAGGTGACCATCAGGAGGCAGGTGAGGTGACCATCAGGAGGCAGGTGACCATCAGGAGGCAGGTGACCATCAGGAGGCAGTTTACAATCAGGAGGCAGGTCACCATCAAGAGGCAAGCCACCATCAGGAGGCAGGTGACCATCAGGAGGCAGGTGACCATCAGGAGGCAGGTGACCATCAGGAGGCAGGTGACCATCAGGAGGCAGGTGACCATCAGGAGGCACGACACCATCAGGAGGCAGCAGGTCACCATCAGGAGGCCGGTCACCATCAGGAGGCAGGTCACCATCAGGAGGCAGGTTACCATCAGGAGGCAGGTACCATCAGGAGGCAGGTTACCATCAGGAGGCAGGTCACCATCAGGAGGCAGGTTACCATCAGGAGGCAGTGTATATTTACTCATATACACCGGATTCATTCATATTTTTTTATTTATTTTACCTTTATTTAACTAGGCAAGTCAGTTAAGAACAAATTCTTATTTTCAATGACGGCCTAGGAAGTTCTACCTGGATTCATTCATATAGATTGGATTGACTCATATATTCAATTCATATAGATTGGATTCATTCATATAGATTAGATTCATTCATACACATTGGATTCATTCATATAGATTAGATTCATTCATATACATTGGATTCATTCATATATATTGGATTCATTCATATAGATTGGATTCATTCATATAGATTAGATTCATTCATATACATTGGATTCATTCATATAGATTAGATTCATTCATATAGATTAGATTCATTCATATAGATTGGATTCATTCATATAGATTAGATTCATTCATATAGATTGGATTCATTCATATAGATTGGATTCATTCATATAGATTAGATTCATTCATATATATTGGATTCATTCATATAGATTGAATTCATTCAAATAGATTGGATTCATTCATATATATTGGATTCATTCATATATATTGGATTCATTCATATACACCGGATTTCACCATTTGGATCACAATAATGTGTTTATTCTGGTTTAATGCGTATTGGCGCCTACTACGATGATGATGATGATGATGATGAATATATCATTACGACGACTCTTTGCTCTCCAGCAAACTGAATACAACCTAATGGCCCCCTAATGAACCCAAAACATCTCCCACTTCACCCCTCAAAACACATACCATTGTGTTGGGTAGAAAGCTTTCCTGTTAGGCTTTCAAAGGTGGGGACAAAATTCCTCAGATCCTTTAAAGATTTTATTTCCCCCTCTCCATCATTAGAGATGTTCCTAATGTACTCTTGTTCACATATTTACTCATTCATGGGGCTACATCATTTTAATGAGCCTCATACGTCTCTCTCGCCCCTCTCAGAGAGAGGGACCCTGCTGCATGTGAGTGGTAACATTCAATATGTTTAAAAATAAATAAAAGGATAGATTTGGAGTTAGATAAACGTGGATTTTTCATCGGGTACATATGCAGGATGCTATCCTCCACAGCATGGCCTTCGCTCCAGATCAACACTCCAAACCTACAACCTCATTTTGACCAAAAATGTACCTGGAGAAATGACTGCTTCCTAGGTTTCCTTTTTCTACGCTATATGGAGATGTATATATGGCTATATGGCTCTAGCAGAGACCTGAGGACACCATCCAACCTGGAACAGAGTGAGTAGTGTTTGGTCTGATGCTATTTTGAAAGCCAAGAAGAAAAAGAAAAGAAAGTACTCCCAGGCTTGCAAGGAGAGACCAGATACAAATATTAAATTAGCATTAAGGTGTGAAGTAAAAGACGTCGAGGCCTTTGGGCCCAACAAGTGGCAGGAGTCTTTGAAGCGTCCTCTGAAGCCCCCCTCCTGCTGTTCAAAGACAATTCACAGAAATCTTCCTCCAGGAATGAAAGCTTCTTCCAAGAGAGTGTGACACCTTCTCCCGTTGCCTGGTGCACTGCTGCTTGGATTCCACCTGGCGATCTGTTCACCGTCTCCCCTGGCTGGTACAGATACCCCCACCACACTCCCCCCTCTCTCCCGAGCTTTCACTCGCGTCCAGAACTCAAGCACTGTTGGGGCGAGTGAGTCTGAACTTACAACGGCTAGCCCCAAGTAGTTATATATTAAAAACGTGTTCTTGTGCATTTTTACTATTTTTCTATTTGCCTCCTGACTCCTGCATATTTTGTTGACTACAAACGTTCTTTACCCAAACGTGGGACAGACTATATTTGTTCCCACTCTCGGGACTCTGACTCTCTATTGGACTTTTGCCCTCCCATCCTATTCCAACCACCTCTCGTCGGCTTTGTATTCATGTTACCTGACGAAATTGCTGTATAATATGATCTTGTTGCAATCTGATGCACATTCAGATGTCATAAATCCACACTGCAGATCTCTCCTTGTCCTCTGCCGTGCCTTGATTGTATTACCGCTGATGATATCTGGAAATGTGCATGTACACCCTGGCACATCTACTTTTGCTAGACCCAATTCTGACTTGTGCGCTGATATCTGCTTCACTGATTTCTGCTCTCATATAAAAGCCTGGGATTTCTGCACGTTAACACTAGAAGCTTATTACCTAAAATGGATCAATTGTGGGTTCACAGCTCCAATTCAGATGTGTTGGTCATTATTTAGACGTGGTTAAGAAACAGTGTTTTGAATACTAATGTTAACCTTTCTGGTTATAACCTTTTTTGGCAAAACAGATCTTCCAAAGGTGGGGGGGTGCAACTCTTTACCAAAGATCACCTTCAATGCTCAGTTGTCTCCACCAAGTCTGTCCCCAAACAATTTGGTTTGCTGGTTTTAATAAGCGTTAAACTATCAACAAGCTCTTTGTTGACTGTTTCTGGGTGCTGTCATCCAACATCAGCAACGGACTGTACCCTACCTGCCCTAAGCTCTCTCTTGGCCTCTGACACTAAGTCTGAATTTGTCCTGCTAGGTGAACTAAACTGGGACCTGCTTAAACCACCTGACCAAGTCCTAAAGCAATGGGACTCCCTAATTATTTCTCAGATTATTACCAATCCCACATGGTATGACTTCAAACACCCAGAAATTGCCACTCTCCTCGATGTCATCCTCACAAATAATCCTGATAGGTATCAGTCTGGTGTTTTCTGTAATGACCTTAGTGATCACTGTTATACAGCCTGTGTTCGTAATGGCTACTCAGTGAAACGACCTGTCCTGATTTGTCATAAACGCTTGCTAAAAAAACTTTAATTAGCAAGACTTCCTTCATGACCTGGCCACTGTAAATTGGTATAGAATCCACTTGATCCCCGAAGACACTTGGACCTTCTTTAAAAAATATATTTTCTGTGGTATTGTTAACAAACAGGTCCCCATAAAGAAAATAAGACCTAAAAATAGGTTCAGCCCCTGGTTTGACCGTGATTTTGAAGGTTTGCTCCAAATCAAGAATTGCATTTAGTGAAGAGCTTGGCACACGCATACTCAGGGTGACTGGCTATCATTCAGTCAAATGAGAAATAAGGTCACTTAGGCTATCCGGAGTTAGTTGAAGCTCCTTGAAGAAGCAGTTCTCTCTCTGTGGGTCTAACCCCAAGAAATTCTGGAAAACGGTTAAAGACCTGTAGAATAAGCCCTCCTCATCACAGCTGCCCATGTCCCTTAATGTTGATGAATGTTGATGATGTGGTTGTAACTGACAAGAAACACATGGCTGAGCTCTTTAATTACCACTTCATTCAGTCAGGATTCCTATTTGACTCAGCCATGCCTCCTTGCCCGTCCAACATTTCCTCATCTCCCACCCCTTCTAATGCGACTATCCCAGATGCTTCTCCCTCTTTTTCCTTGACCCGCTACAAAGTTTCTCCCTGCAGGCAGACCGAGGTGCTAAAGGAGCTCCTTAATCTTGACCCCAAAAAAACATCTGGGTCAGATGGTTTAGACCTTTTCTTCTTTAAAGTTGCTGTCTCAATCATCGCCAAGCCTATCTTTGACCTTTTTAACCTGTCTCTCCTTTCTCGGGAGACAGAGAAGTACCCCTCACCAAGGGAGTACACCAAGGCTTGTTCCTAAGCCCCACACTCTTCTAAATTTACATCAACAACATAGCTCAGTCAGTAGGAAGCTCTCTCATCCATGATATAGTCTTATGCTCAGCTAGCCCCTCCCCAGATTTTGTGTTAAATGCTCTACAACAAAGCTTTCTTAGTGTCTTTCTTAGTGTCCAACAAGCTTTCTCTACCCTTGACCTTGTTCTGAACACCTCCAAACCAAAGGTCATGTGGTTTGGTTAGAAGAATGCCTCTCTTCCCAAAGGTGTTATTACTACATCTGAGTGTTTAGAGGTTTGAGGTAGTCACCTCATACAAGTACTTGGGAGTATAGCTAGACGGTGCACTGTCTTTCTCTCAGCACATATCAAAGCTGCAGGCTAAAGTTAAGTCTAGACTTGGTTTCCTCTATCGTAATCACTCCTATTTCACCCCAGCTGCCAAACTACCATTCAGATGACCATCCTACCCATGCTAGATTACGGAAACATAATTTATAGATCGGCAACTAAGGGTGCTCTCGAGCGGCAAAATGTTCTTTACCATTCGGCCATCAGATTTGCCAACAATGCTCCTTATAGGACACATGACTGCACTCTATACTCCTCTGTAAACTGGTCATCTATGTATACCTGTCGCAAGACCCACTGGTCGATGTTTATTTATAAAACCCTCTTAGGCCTCACTCCCCCCTATCTGAGATATCTACTGCAGCCCTCATCCTCCACTTACAACACCCGTTCTGCCAGTCACATTCTGTGAAAGGTCCCGAAAGCACACACATCCCTGGGTCGCTCTTCTTTTCAGTTCACTGCGCGACTGGAACGAGCTGCAACAAATGCTTAAAGTGGGCAGTTTGATCTCAATCTCTTCATTCAAAGACTCAATCATGGACACTCTTACTGACAGTTGTGGCTGCTTCACGTGATATATACTGCTTTGTGTGATGGATTGTTGTCTTTACCTTCTTGCCCTTTGTACTGTTGTCTGTGCCCAATATTATTTGTACCATGTTTTGCGCTGCTACCATGTTGTTGTTATGTTGTGTTGCTACCATGCTGTTATTATGTTGTGTTGCTACCATGCTGTTGTCATGTTGTGTTGCTAAAATGCTGTTGTCATGTTGTGATGCTACCATGCAGTTGTCATGTTGTGATGCTACCATGTTGTTATTTTGCCATGTTGTGTTGCTACCATGTTGTTGTTTATGTTGTGTTGCTACCATGCTGTTGTTATGTTGTTTTTCTACCATGTTGTTGTCATGTTGTGTTTTTCTACCATGTTGTTGTCATGTTGTGTTGCTGCCATGTTGTTGTCATGTTGTGTTGCTACCATGTTGTTGTCATGTTGTGTTGCTACCATGTTGTTGTCATGTTGTGTTGCTACCATGTTGTTGTCATGTTGTGTTGCTACTATGTTGTTACCATGTTGTGTTGTTACCATGTTGTTGTCATGTTGTGTTGCTACCATGTTGTTGTCATGTTGTGGTGCTACCATGTTGTTGTCATGTTGTGGTGCTACCATGTTGTTGTCATGTTGTGTTGCTACCATGTTGTTGTTATGTTGTGTTTCTACCATGCTGTGTTGTCATGTGTTGCTGCCTTGCTATGTTGTTGTCTTAGGTCTCTCGTTATGTAGTGTAGTGTTGTCACTCTTATAATGATGTGTGTTTTGTCCTATATTTATATTGTATATTTTTTTCATTTTTAATCCCCGTCCCCGCAGGAGGCCTTTTTGCCTTTTGGTAGTCCATCAATGTAAATAAGAATTTGTTCTTAACTGACTTACCTATTTTAAATGAATAAAATATTAACTACAAATAAAATAGCAAGTCATTTTTGTTGACAAGCTAACTCAATTAAATCAGTGAAGGCCTAGAGAAAGGAAATATGAAATCCTGGAAAACCAAAATGGAAAGATGTGGGATAGTGGTTATTATAGCTGTTTCTGAAAGGGGTTCACCTCATTAATAACTAATAAAGACAGGGGTTCACCTCAGTAGTAACTGATAAAGACAGGGGTTCACCTCAGTAGTAACTGATAAAGACAGGGGTTCACCTCAGTAGTAACTGATAAAGACAGGGGTTCACCTCAGTAATTGTTACGGTTTTCTTCGGGTGAAAGAGAGTCGGACCAATATGCAGGGTGGTATTCTTGATACATATTTAATGAAGACGAAAAAACATACAAAACAAAAACAACAAACGTAACGCGAAAACCTAAACAGTCTATCTGGTGCAAACACAGACAGAGACATGAACAATCACCCACCAAACACTCAAAGAATATGGCTGCCTAAATATGGTTCCCAATCAGAGACAACGAGAATCACCTGCCTCTGATTGAGAACCGCCTCAGGCAACCATAGACTATGCTAGAAAACCCCACTAAGCCACAATCCCAAAACCTACGAAAAAAAACATACATAAACACAACACAAAATAATCCATGTCACACCCTGGCCTGACCAAATAAATAAATAAAACACAAAATACTAAGACCAGGGCGTGACAGTAATAACTAATAAAGACAGGGGTTCACCTCAGTACTAACTGATAAAGACAGGGGTTCACCTCAGTAATAACTAATAAAGACAGGGGTTCACCTCAGTAATAACTAATAAAAACAGGGGTTCACCTCATTAGTAACTAATAAAGACAGGGGTTCACCTCATTAATAACTGATAAAGACAGGGGTTCACCTCATTAATAACTAATAAAGACAGGGGTACACCTCATTAGTAACTGATAAAGACAGGGGTTCACCTCATTAATAACTAATAAAGACAGGGGTTCACATCATTAATAACTAATAAAGACAGGGGTTCACCTCATTAATAACTGATAAAGACAGGGGTTCACCTCATTAATAACGAATAAAGACAGGGGTACACCTCATTAGTAACTGATAAAGACAGGGGTTCACCTCATTAATAACTAATAAAGACAGGGGTTCACCTCATTAATAACTAATAAAGACAGGGGTACACCTCATTAGTAACTGATAAAGACAGGGGTTCACCTTTAGTAATAACTGTTTCTGACAGGGGTTCATCTCATTAGTAACTAATAAAGACAGGGGTTCACCTCATTAGTAACTGATAAAGACAGGGGTTCACCTCAGTAATAACTGTTTCTGATAGGGGTCCACCTCAGTAGTAACTGATAAAGACAGGGGTTCACCTCAGTAGTAACTAATAAAGACAGGGGTTCACCTCAGTAATAACTAATAAAGACAGGGGTTCACCTTTAGTAATAACTGTTTCTGACAGGGGTTCACCTCAGTAATAACTGATAATGACAGGGGTTCACCTCAGTAATAATTGTTTCTAACAGGGGTTCACCTCATTAATAACTAATAAAGACAGGGGTTGACCTCATTAATAACTAGAAAAGACAGTGGTTCACCTCAGTAATAACTAATAAAGACAGGGGTACACCTCATTAATAACTAATAAAGACAGGGGTTCACCACAGTAATAACTAATAAAGACAGGGGTTCACCTCATTAATAACTAGAAAAGACAGTGGTTCACCTCAGTAATAACTAATAAAGACAGGGGTACACCTCATTAATAACTAATAAAGACAGGGGTACACCTCATTAATAACTGATAAAGACAGGGGTACACCTCATTAATAACTGATAAAGACTGGATTTCACCTCATTAATAACTAATAAAGACAGGGGTTCACCTCAGTAGTAACTAATAAAGACGGGTTCACCACAGTAATAACTAATAAAGACAGGGGTTCACCTCATTAATAACTAATAAAGGCAGGGGTTCACTTCAGTAATAACTGTTTCTGATAGGGGTCCACCTCAGTAGTAACTAATAAAAACAGGGGTTCACCTCATTAATAACTAATAAAGACAGGGGTTGACCTCATTAATAACTAGAAAAGACAGTGGTTCACCTCAGTAATAACTAATAAAGACAGGGGTACACCTCATTAATAACTAATAAAGACAGGGGTTCACCACAGTAATAACTAATAAAGACAGGGGTTCACCTCATTAATAACTTATAAAGACAGGGGTTCACCTCATTAGTAACTAATAAAGACAGTGGTTCACCTCATTAATAACTAATAAAGACAGGGGTTCACCACAGTAATAACTGATAAAGACAGGGGTTCACCACAGTAATAACTAATAAAGACAGGGGTTCACCTCATTAATAACTTATAAAGACAGGGGTTCACCTCATTAGTAACTAATAAAGACAGTGGTTCACCTCATTAATAACTAATAAAGACAGGGGTTCACCACAGTAATAACTGATAAAGACAGGGGTACACCTCATTAATAATTAATAAAGACAGGGGTACACCTCATTAATAACTAAAAAGACAGGGGTACACCTCATTAATAATGAATAAAGACAGTGGTTCACCTCATTAATAACTAATAAAGACAGGGGTTCACCACAGTAATAACTGATAAAGACAGGGGTACACCTCATTAATAATTAATAAAGACAGGGGTTCACCTCTGTAATAACTAATAAAGACAGGGGTACACCTCATTAATAACTAATAAAGACAGGGGTACACCTCATTAATAACTGTTCCTGACAGGGGTTCAACATAGATATCCTGTTTATTTCAACACTAATAGGTGTTCTACCAAAGGCATTTTGTGCGCTGCAATACGTTCAGCTAACTCAGCTAGTCTTAGTTTGAGGAGACAAGACAGGCTAGGGCCCACATGGTGTTCCATATGGATGTGAACAACAAAAAAAACATTTTTTTTTTTTTTCATTTTCACAACAGATCACGTCTGGTGCAGAAGTGACACGTCAAATGGTGAAAGTCTGACTTGCGTTAACCCCTTACTGACCTACAGACACAGGTGTGGCATACGCCTTGTAACATGGGGATCTGATCGACTTACAGCTGGCTGACATACCAGCGTCAGTCAGTCACACGGCGTCCACCCCGGCCAACCCCTCTTCTCCTACCTCTGCTCTCCTCAT
>NC_056431.1:75304553-75369553 GCF_018296145.1 Oncorhynchus tshawytscha | reverse complement strand
TTTTCCAGTGATGAAGACATGGATGTCTCGAGGTATGAGACAAAATGAGTCAACTAAAGACCACCTTAAATCTCAATAAATATTTAATGTACAGAAAGTCCCTTCCTGAGTACTTCTGCAATGAACAAATATGTATGGAAGGTTTCGTTCACATCAAAAGGGGTGCAGTCAAAAAAGGGATTGAATTCAAAACGGATTACCACTATAGTAATTACATTGTGCTTTATAAGTTGGCCCGATACACAGACTTAACTGTAATCATGTAACGGTTGTCGTCTGGAGATAGAGAGGACCAAAGCGCAGCGTGGTTAGTGTTCATCATTATAATGGAAAACTGAACAATTCAAAAACACAAAACAACAACGTGACAACCGAAACAGTTCTATTGGGTGCAGACACACAAAGACTGAAAATAACCACCCACAAACCCCAACAGAAATCAGTCTACCTAAATATGGTTCCCAATCAGAGACAATGACTCACACCTGCCTCTGATTGAGAACCATATCAGGCCAAACAAGAAACCCCACATAGAAACAGAAAACATAGACTGCCCACCCAACTCACGCCCTGACCACACTAAAACAAAGAAAATACAAAAGAACTATGGTCAGAACGTGACAAATCAGGTGTTTCAATAGAGTTCAGGATAAGTGAGGTATTGATTACTGCTCATCATTAGCAATATGAGTAAAGTCAAAAAAAGATTAAAATGGGCAACTGGAACTTTTAGATGTAATCCGAAAGTAATTAATTAAAGTGGTAAACCAAGAACTTTCAAACTTTCAAATATGGAAATACCCCAAAGCTCTCTCTCAGTAGACTACTACTGCACTTTGGCCGAAGGAGTGAAGTCAATTCAAAGACAAAGGAATCTGTGTTCAGGAAGTGGCTGCCAAAGGAAAATAAAGACAAAGGAATCTTTGTTCAGGAAGTGGCTGCCAAAGGAAAATAAAGACAAAGGAATCTTTGTTCAGGAAATGGCTGCCAAAGGAAAATAAAGACAAAGGAATCTTTGTTCAGGAAGTGGCTGCCAAAGGAAAATAAAGATAAAGTAATCTTTGTTCAGGAAGTGGCTGCCAAAGGAAAATAAAGACAAAGGAATCTTTGTTCAGGAAGTAGCTGTCAAAGAAAGCTTAGAGAGATCCCTCTCCTTTTCGTGCACAGCCACATCGTTTGTGGAGGTTATACCTGACACATAATACATTTTATTAACTTCAATGGATAGGGGGTAGTATTTTCACGTCTTAATGAAAAGCATGCCCAATGTAAAACTGCCTGTTTCTCAGGCCCAGGATCTAGGATATGCATATAATTGGTATGTTTAGATGGAAAACACTCTAACGTTTCTAAAACTGTTAAAATAATGTCGGTGAGTATAACAGAACTGATATGGCAGACAAAACCCCGAGGACAAACCATCCCCCCCCAAAAAAGTTTTTTCAGTTTACCACTGTTTTCAATGGCTAGAATTATAATAAGCCCAAGTCCTCCCAAATTGCAGTTCCTAGTGCTTCCACTAGATGTCAACAGTCTTTAGAAAGAGTTTCAGTCTGGTTTTTGGAAAAATTAGCCAGAAATTGTAGTTTTTCCAGGTGGCTCCCATTTTGGCTGTATGGTTTCAAAGTGCGTTCTTTGTTATTTATCTCCGGCAATGAACATACTATTCTCCGTCTTAAATTGTATCGTTTATTTGCGTATTAGGATACCTAAGGTTGGATTATAAACGTGGTTTGACTTATTTTGAAAAGTTTATTGGTAACGTTTGGGATTAAATTTGTATGCATTTTGATGGGTAGGAAATTGAGTGGATTATTGACTGAAGTGCGCCAGCTAAACTGAGTTTTTATGGATATAAAGAAGGACATTATCGAACAAAAGGACCATTTGTGATGTAACTGGGACCTTTTGGAGTGCTAACAGAAGAAGATCTTCAAAGGTAAGGCATATATTATATCGCTATTTCTGACTTTCGTGTCGCAACTCCCTGGTTGAAAATGATTTGTTATGCATTTGTGTGCTTGGCACTGTCCTCAGATAATAATCGTATGGTTTGCTTTCGCCGTAAAGCCTTTTTGAAATCTGACACGGCGGCTGGATTAACAACAAGTTAACCTTTATTTTGATGTATTTGATGTACTTTATTTTGATGTATGTAAAGTTTAATATTTATAGTAATTTAATTTGAATTTGGCGCTCTGCCATTTCACCGGATGTTGTTGAGTGGTTCCGCTAGCGGCACGCCTTTCCCAAACATCATTTATTAACCCGCTTGCAGTGACAATACAAGCAGGATGACTGCAAATAAGTATGCTTTATTGTCACACCAGATAACACCAGATAACAGTGTAATGTAAAAAAAAAGATAGTTACAGTGATGTAAAAAGTATGATAGGTACAGTGAAATGTGTTGTTTTACATGGTCAGCCATAGTAGTATGATAGGTACAGCGTAACATGTCGTTTTACAGGGTTAGCGATTGTAGTATGGCGCTCCTTGGAGCAAATTAGGCTTAAGTTAAGTGCCTTGCTCAAGGGTACATCAAAAGATGTTTATCTTGTCAACTCGGGCATTTCGAACCAGTGACCTTTCGGTTGCTGGCCCAACACTATAACTGCTAGGCTACCTGTGGCCTTTCATGATACACAGCATCCTGCTCAGAACCAGGGATTCACAGCATTCCTCTGAAACCCCTCCTGCGCACGTTTCTCTACACGGTGCGATCCCATGAAGGCCTCCAGGGAATACATGAATAGACGTTACAACAAAAGAGGGTCCACCAGCCGCAATGCAAATGACCAGATTATCAAGGTCGGAGCAATCAGGCTGACAGTACAGGCCCCGGGGGGCCACTATACCATTATACTGTATCAATCTGTCTGCCTTCAAAAGCAATTCCAGCTCATCAATATTGTGTTATCCCGGAGACACGACAGAGGAGGAGGAGGAGGGAGAGGAGGGAGAGGAGGAGGAGGAGGGAGAGGAGGAGGAGGAGGAGGAGGAGGAGGGAGAGGAGGAGGAGGAGGAGGAGGAGAAGGAGGAGGAGGAGGGAGGAGAGGAGGAGGAGGAGGACGGGAGGAGGAGGAGGAGGAGGAGGAGGAGGAGGAGGAGGGAGGGAGGGAGAGGAGGAGGAGGAGGAGGAGGAGAAGGAGGAGGAGAAGGGAGAGGAGGAGGAGGAGGACGGAGAGGAGGAGGAGGAGGAGGAGGAGGGAGGGAGGGAGGAGGGAGAGGAGGGAGAGGAGGAGGAGGAGGGAGAGGAGGGAGGAGGAGGAGGAGGAGGAGGAGAAGGAGGAGGAGGAGGGTGAGGGAGAGGAGGAGGAGGAGGAGGACGGAGAGGAGGGAGAGGAGGAGGAGGAGGGAGAGGAGGGAGAGGAGGGAGAGGAGGAGGAGGAGGGAGAGGAGGGAGATCGATGCTCGTGCGCTTCTTCTTTTCTTCCTGTCCCTCCCTTTTGTGTCTCTCAGTCTTTGCGTGAGTATTTACAAGGCATTGGCTGTTTTCAGTAAGAGAGAGAGAGAGAGAAACAAACAGATAAACAGAGTGAGGGAGAGAGAGAGAGAGAGAGAGAGGGGAGAGAGGGAGATAAAGAGAGACATTTCCAGAATATTAAGTGGGTACTCAGCAGGGTACTAACGGTAGAGAGATGGCTGGCCAACATGTCAGGCGTGTATGAGATCTTAAATGGCTGGCCAACATTGTCAGTGCATTCGGGAAGTATTCAGACCCCTTGACTTTTCCACCTTTTGTTTAAATGGGCCCTATTATTATTATTATTCTAAAATGGATTAAATTGTTTTTTTTTTCCCTTTATCAATCTACACACAATACCACTTAATGACAAAGCAAAAAAAACGTTTTTGGGAAATTTTTGAAAGGAGAACCTTCACCCCCAGTCTGAGGTCCTGAGCAGGTTTTCATCAAGGATCTCCCTGTACTTTGCGTCTTTCATATTTCCCTCAATCCCGATTAGTCTGTCAGTCCCTGCCATTGAAAAACATCCTCACAGCATGATGCTGCCACCACCATGCTTCACCGTAGGGATGGTGCAAGGTTTCTCCCAGTCCCTGCCACTGAAAAACATCCCACAGCATGATGCTTCCACCACCAAGCTTCACCGTAGGGATGGTGGCAGGTTTCCTCCAGACGTGACGCTTGGCATTCAGGCCAAAGAGCTCAATCTTGGTTTCATCAGACCATCAAATCTTATTTCTAATGGTCTGAGAGTCATTTAGATGCATTTTGGCAAACTCCAAGTGGGCTGTCAAGTGCCTTTTACTAAGGAATGGCTTCTGGCTGGCCACTCTACCATAAAGGCCAGAATCGGTGAAGTGCTGCAGAGATGGTTGTCCTTCTGAAACGTTCTCCCATCTCCACAGAGGAACTCTGGAGCTCTGTCAGAGTGACCATCATGTTCTTGGTCACCTTCCTGACCAAGATCCGTCTCCCCCGATCAGTTGGGGTTTTAAAACAATACAGCCATAACAATGTACATAAAAATAAGTCTTAGATGTTGACTTATATCAATTACAGGCAATTATAGACATTAATATTTGCCATTTACCTCTGCTAGATCACATTTATCAATGAAAGCGCTATACGTTGTTTTTTTTAAACTAAAATGTGATTTTTGTAAACAATAATCAATTATAACCAATACATGGTTGTAATAAATTATGTTCATCTTGATCAAATATAAATGAAACAACGTTTTCATCACTATACATGTTTATTGCTTTGAACTGAACTAATTGGAAAGGATAGTGTTTCCATACAGTATTTTATGAATGGGCCCCATTGAACACATATTAAGGCTGATCTACACACTACATGAGGGACAGAGTTTTACTGTGTGTGTGTTGCAAATGTATTTCTTGCACTTGATGCATGTGTACTTCCTGTCCTTCTTGGGTCGACACACGTCGCAGCACTTCTTCCTGTTGCTACCGGCTACCAACTAGAATGATGAAAACACATACAATACCGTTGAAAGGTTTGGGGTCACTTAAAGATGTCCTCGTTTTTGAAAGAAAAGCTGATTTTTTTTTGTCCATTAAAATAACATCTAATTGATCAGAAATACAGTGTAGACATTGTTAATGTTGTAAATGACTGTTGTAGCTGGAAACAGCAGATTTTTATTGGAATTTCTACAGAGGCGTACAGAGGCCCATTATCAGCAACCGTCACTCCTGTCATTTGAGGACTTGTGAACAGCAGTGTATACACTGTGTCTTATGCCATCTATTGCATCTTGCCTATGGCGCTCGGACATCGCTCATCCATGTTTTTATATGTACATATTCTTAATCCGTCCCTTTAGATGGGTGTGTATAAGCCACTTGACTGAGAATTGTTAGATTACTTGTTAGATATTACTGTTAGATTACTTGTTAGATTACTTGTTAGATATTACTGTTAGATTACTTGTTAGATATTACTGTTAGATTACTTGTTAGATTAACTTGTTAGATATTACTATTAGATTACTTGTTAGATATTACTGTTAGATATTACTGTTAGATTACTTGTTAGATATTACTGTTAGATTACTTGTTAGATATTACTGTTAGATTACTTGTTAGATATTACTGCAGTGTCGGAACTAGAAGCACAAGCATTTCGCCACACTTGCATTAACATCTGCTAATCATGTGTATGTGAACAATAAGATTTGATTTGAGGCCTGTTCCGTGTATTCAACAGCTGAGTTGGGAACACTGGCTTGTGCTTTCTTACTGATCCTACCATTGTCAGCTTCCTCTAGAAGATCTCCTGTCATAGTAAAGTAAAACAGTTATCGTATTTGATGTCCCTGTGTCACATCCAGGATGACCCTTATCCCTTGGTTCTTCTCCAAGGCTCCTCCATCTGGCTTCTTCATATACTGTACACTTGCAAGTTCCACACATATGATGATGCAGCATCACAGGCAGAAGCATCACAGGCAGCAGCATCACAGGCAGCAGCATCACAGGCAGCCCAGATCTTGATTTCATATTTTGCAGGTTTAGACGGTATGTACTGCCTGAAGGGGCAGCGGCCCCTAAATGGCATAAGCTGCTCATCAGCAGTAACATTAGGCACAGGGTAGTAAAACAGGGGAAGCCGGTCCACCCACTTGTCCCTCACTGACCTGATTGCAGCTAGCTTTTCTCTCTGCCGCCGAGCTGGTCTGGTGTCTCGGTTATCGAAGCGGATAATCCTGGAAATAATGTGGAAAGAAAAGCTGTCTTCCAGTTTCTGCATCCCACGGGGATTCTGTGATCCCCATCGGATCTGAAAACACCAGCAAGGATAAGAACCCAAAAGTATGCAAGTAAATGAGTTTGGGCCATCTCATCTCTCGCCAAAAAAACATGGTTTCCCTCCAAATTAGTGCAGCACAGAATGAGTTTCTGGATGGTGTCTGGGATGAACAGTTCAAAACAATACATTATGTCCTGCTCATGAGTAACCTCCATCCGCCTTGGCAGCCATGAGGGGGGCTCATTCCTTGGGCAAGAGATTCGTTCAATTACCCAATATTTTTACATCCACGCAGGCTGCTGATGAGCTGGTTGCTGACGGGCTGGTCCTGGGGTTGGCTGATGATGGGCTGGCTGCTGACTGGCTGGTCCTGATGCTGGCTGCTGACTGGCTGGTCCTGGGGCTGGCTGCTGATGGGCTGGTCCTGATGCTGGCTGCTGACTGGCTGGTCCTGCGGCTGGCTTCTGATGGGCTGGTCCTGGGGTTGGCTGCTGACTGGCTGGTCCTGGGGCTGGCTGCTGACGGGCTGGTCCTGGGGCTGGTTGTTGACGGGCTGGTCCTGGGGCTGGTTGTTGACGGGCTGGTCCTGGGGCTGGTTGTTGACGGGCTGGTCCTGGGGCTGCCTGCTGATGGGCTGGTCCTGGGGCTGGCTACTGACGGGCTGGTCCTGGGGCTGGTTGTTGACGGGCTGGTCCTGGGGCTGGCTGCTGATGGGCTGGTCCTGGGGTTGGCTGCTGATGGGCTGGCCCTGGGGTTGGCAGAGGATCAATCACATCCTTTTCTTCCAACTCACTGTCAGACTCCGAATTGACAGAGACACGATACTCATATTTGGAAAATGATTAATCTCCAAATTGGAAGACGCTCTTTCCAAACTGGCTTCTCTCTCTGTGAAAATTATTTCTAAGTCCTACGGAGCAGAGATAATTACTGCCAAACTGATTGATTGTGGTAAGGATATATATATATATTTATATTTTTACAATTTATCATAATAATGTATAAAAATAAAGCAGGTACACAGTATGCACCTAATTAACATGTGTTATTTTACACATATCTGATAAGGACCGACGCTGGAGATGAGAGCAGGTACGGAGTCAACATTTATTCATTTAACAAACAGGTAACAAAACAGGAACGGCGCCAGCACATGGGTAAACAACAACAAACGGCAATGAATGGGGAAGCAGGGAACAGAGATATAGGGAGATATTGGAGAAGCAGGGAACAGAGATATAGGGGATATATTGGAGAAGCAGGGAACAGAGATATAGGGGAGATAATGGAGAAGCAGGGAACAGAGATATAGGGAGATATTGGAGAAGCAGGGAACAGAGATATAGGGGATATATTGGAGAAGCAGGGAACAGAGATATAGGGGAGATAATGGAGAAGCAGGGAACAGAGATATAGGGGAGATATTGGAGAAGCAGGGAACAGAGATATAGGGGAGATATTGGAGAAGCAGGGAACAGAGATATAGGGGAGGTAATGGAGAAGCAGGGAACAGAGATATAGGGGAGGTAATGGAGAAGCAGGGAACAGAGATATAGGGGAGGTATTGGAGAAGCAGGGAACAGAGATATAGGGGAGGTAATGGTGAAGCAGGGAACAGAGATATAGGGGAGGTAATGGAGAAGCAGGGAACAGAGATATAGGGGTGATATTGGAGAAGCAGGGAACAGAGATATAGGGGAGGTATTGGAGAAGCAGGGAACAGAGATATAGGGGAGGTATTGGAGAAGCAGGGAACAGAGATATAAGTGAGGTAATGGGAAAGCAGGGAACCAGACAGATATAGGAGAGGTCATGGGAAAGCAGGGAACCAGACAGATATAGGGGAGGTATTGGGAAAGCAGGGAACCAGACAGATATAGGGGAGATATTGACAGAGGTGATTGAGTCCAGGTGAGTCCAATGATTGCTGATGCGCGTGACGGGGGAAAGCAGGTGTGTGTAATGATGGGGAGTCTGGCGCCTTCGAGCGTCAGTGAGGGGGAGCGGGAGCAGTCATGACACTACCGGTCAAAAGTTTTAGAACACCTACTCATTCAAGTTTTTTAAAACTGTTTTCTACATTGTAGAGTAATACTGAAGACATTAAAACTATGAAATAACACATATGGAATCATGTAGTAACAAAAAAGGTATCTGTATGTCAGAGCAAAAATCTAAATATAAGTTATATTTGAGATTCTTCAAAGTAGCCACCATTTGCCTTGATGACAGCTTTGCACACTCTTGGCATTCTCTCAAATATAAAATATATTTAGACACTTTTTAGGTTTGAACATGATTCCAAATATGTTATTTCATAGTTTTGAATTATTCACTATTTTGTAGAAAATAGTAAAAATAAAGAAAATCCCATGTTTTTCACAGAAAATGAGCCAAGGCCACTGAATCTCAGGTTGGAAAAATGATTCATTATATTATTTTTTATTTTAGTACACATTGAAAATGGGTCCCATGACCCCGAACCCACACTAGGGTTAAGAACGATGGAGGCCACCATGTTCTTGGGGACCTTCAATGGTGCAGAAATGTTTTGGTACCCTTCCCCAGATCTGTACCTCGACACAATCCTGTCTCGGAGCTCTATGGACAATTCCTTCAACCTCATGCCTTGGTTTTTGGTCTGACATGCACTGTCAACTGTGGGACCTTATCTAAACAGGTGTGTGCCTTTCCAAATCATGTCCAATCAATTGAATTTACCACAGGTGAATTCCAATCAAGTCCAATCAAGTTGTACAAACATCTCAGGGATGATCAATGGAAATTTTATGCACCGAGCTCCATTTCAAGTCTCATACCAAAGGGTCTGAATACTTCTTTAAATAAGGTATTTCTGTTTTTCTAGAAACCTGTTTTCACTTTGTCATTATATGGGACATTGTGTGTAGATTTTTTGAGGAAAA
The DNA here is from genome assembly GCF_018296145.1 of Oncorhynchus tshawytscha. NCBI lineage: Eukaryota > Metazoa > Chordata > Actinopteri > Salmoniformes > Salmonidae > Oncorhynchus > Oncorhynchus tshawytscha. The sequence continues at coordinate 75,360,385 of NC_056431.1, read as the reverse complement.
TGCTGTATTTATTTGGTTTTAGAATAAGGCTGTAGTGTAACAAAATGTGGAAAGGTCAAGGGGTCTGAGTACTTTCCGAATGCACTGTGTGTCAGTCGTTTATAATATATTTGTGCTCTGAAGAATGTGTGAAGTGTGTGTGAAGGGTGTGTGAAGGGTGTGTGAAGGGTGGGTGAAGGGTGTGTGAAGGGTGGGTGAAGTGTGTGTGAAGGGTGTGTGAAGTGTGTGTGAAGGGTGTGTGAAGTGTGTGTGAAGGGTGGGTGAAGGGTGTGTGAAGGGTGCGTGAAGTGTGTGTGAAGGGTGGGTGAAGTGTGTGCTTAACCTATTAAGAAGACATTTGCGGAGTGGTTGAAAAATAGAGTTTTAATGATTCCAAACAACGAGAGTGGATTCTCGGCCCTCACTAACATGAAAACTAAATACAGGCACAGACTGTGTGTGGAAAGTGATTTAAGACTGAGACTCTCTCCAATACAACCCAACATTGCAGAGTTATGTGCATCCTTTCAAGCACACGCTTCTCATTAACCATTTCTGATGAACTAATAAGGTTTTAAATGTAAAATAGCTCCTTGCGAAAGTATTCACCCCCCCTTGGCATTTTTCCTATTTTGTTGCCTTACAACCTGGAATCAAAATAGATTTTTGGGGGGGATTATATCATTTAATTTACACAACATGCCTACCACTTTGAAGATGCAAAACAAGAAACAAGACAAAAGAACAGAACTTGATCATGCATCACTATTCACCCCCCCCTCCCCCAAAGTCAATACATTGTACGTAAAGCCACCTTTTTCAGAAATTACAGCTCCAAATATCTTGGGGTATGTCTCTCTAAGCTTGGCACATCTAGCCACTGCGATTATTGCCCATTCTTCAAGGCAAAACTGCTCCAGCTGCTTGGATTTAGGTCTTGGCTTTGACTAGGCCATTCCAAGACATTTAAATGTTTCCCTTTAAACCACTTAAGTGTTTATTTAGCAGTATGCTTAGGGCCATTGTTCTGCTCGAAGGTGAACCTCCTTCCCAGTGTCAAATCTCTGGAAGACTGAAACAGGTTTCCCTCAAGAATTTCCTTGTATTTAGCACCATCCATCATTCCTTCAATTCTGACCAGTTTCCCAGTCCCTGCTGATGAAAAACATCCCCACAGCATGATGCTGCCACCACCATGCTTCACTGTAGGGATGGTGTACTCGGGGTGATGAGAAGAGTTGAGTTTGCGCCAGACATAGCGTTTTCCTTGGTGGCCAAAAAGCTCAAGCTCAGAATACCTTCTTCCATATGTTTGGGGAGTGTCCCACATACCTTTTGACAAACACCAAATGTATTTGTTTTCTTTAAGCAGTGACTTTTTTCTGGCCACTTCCGTAAAGTCCAGCTCTGTGGAGTGTACGGCTTAAAGTGGTCCTATAGACAGATACTCCAATCTCCTCTGTGGAGCTTTGCAGCTCCTTCAGTGTTCTCTTTGGTCTCTTTGTTGCCTCTCTGAATAATGCCGTCCTTGCCTCGTCTGTGAGTTTTGGTCCATCTCTTGGCAGATTTGTTGTGCTGCCATATTCTTTCAATTTTTTAATAATGGATTTAATGGTGCTCCGTGGGATGTTCAAAGTTTCTGATATTAAATTTATAACGCAACCCTGATCTGTACTTCTCCACAACTTTGTCCCTGAGCTGTTTGGAGAGTTCCTTGGTCTTCATGCCACTTGCTTTGTGGTGCCCCTTCCTTTGTGTTGTTGCAGACTCTGGGCCTTTCAGAACAGATATATATATAGTGAGATCATGTGACACTTACATTGCACACAGGTGGACTTTATTTAACTAATTATGTGACTTCTGAAGGTAATTAGTTGCACCAGATCTTATTTAGGGGCTTCATAGCAAAGGGGTGAATACATATGCACAAACCACTTTTCCATTTTTTATTATTATTATTTTATTTTATTTTTTAAACATGTTATTTTTTTTCATTTCAATTCACCAATTTGGACTATTTTATGTATGTCTATTGCATGAAATCCAAATAAAAATCAATGTAAATTACAGTAATGCAACAAAATAGGAAAAACACCAAGGGGATGAATACTTTTGTAAGTGGTTAAATAAAGAGCAAAATTATTGATTATTATAATATTATTATTTGTGCCCTGATCCTATAAGAGCTCTTTGTCACTTCCCACGAGTCGGGTTGTGACAAAAACTCACACTCAGTCTTATGTTGAATAAATGTATTGCATAGTGAGTTTGTGGCAGGCTTACAATGGTGGCAAAAAAAAAACACATTTGAGATTTGGGTTGACCCTGGTGCCAGAGGGGGTATGGCAGCTGGAGGTTGAATGTTTGAAGGGGTAGGGGACTATAAAAAGTTTGGGAACCACTGGTCTAATTCCAATTCAGCATCTTTCACACCCTCTTAAGCTTCAGCCCCACCCATCTCATTTCACTGTCAGATCTCACACTTGACACTCCAGCCGAACGCTACGGAAAAAGTCAGAAATCAGCTCAATGTAATTGAGAAAATTGGAAAATCAGCTCAATGTAACCAAGGACAATTGGAACAAACTAAACAAACATGCAGAGTTATCTATCCAAAATGGAGATGTACAGATAAACCACTTCTCCAATCTTGTTTAGCTCTATAACTAAAAACAACCAGCAAAAACATATACATTACCAGTTAAACGTTTGGACATACCTACTCATTCAAGCGTTTTTCTAGTAGAATCTTGTAGTTAGCAAAAAAGTTTTAAACAAAATCCAAATATATTTTATATTTGAGATTCTTCAAAGTAGCCACCCTTTGCCTTGATGTCAGCTTCGCACACTCTTGGCATGTAGAAAATAGTACAAATAAGGACAAACTAATATTATTTAGTTCCTTTGGCTTTGATGCCTCATGATTGAGCATTGCTCTGTTCAAGTAGTGTGTGATTTTGCTGTGATCTGATAGGGGTGTCAGTGGGCTGAGTGTGAACGCTCTGAGAAACTCTGGGTTGAGGTCAGTGATAAAGTAGTCTACAGTACTACTCCTCCTTCACTGATGTTAGCTGGTCTGTGTGTTCCTCTTCCTCCTCCTTCACTGATGTTAGCTGGTCTGTGTGTTCCTCTCCCTCCTCCTTCACTGATGTTAGCTGGTCTGTGTGTTCCTCCTCCTCCTCCTTCACTGATGTTAGCTGGTCTGTGTGTTCCTCTCCCTCCTCCTTCACTGCAGTTAGCTGGTCTGTGTGTTCCTCTCCCTCCTCCTTCACTGATGTTAGCTGGTCTGTGTTCCTCTCCCTCCTCCTTCACTGATGTTAGCTGGTCTGTGTGTTCCTCTCCCTCCTCCTTCACTGCAGTTAGCTGGTCTGTGTGTTCCTCTTCCTCCTCCTTCACTGATGTTAGCTGGTCTGTGTGTTCCTCTCCCTCCTCCTTCACTGCAGTTAGCTGGTCTGTGTGTTCCTCTCCCTCCTCCTTCACTGCAGTTAGCTGGTCTGTGTGTTTTCCTCTCCCTCCTCCTTCACTGCAGTTAGCTGGTCTGTGTGTTCCTCTCCCTCCTCCTTCACTGATGTTAGCTGGTCTGTGTGTTCCTCTCCCTCCTCCTTCACTGATGTTAGCTGGTCTGTGTGTTCCTCTCCCTCCTCCTTCACTGATGTTAGCTCGTCTGTGTGTTTCTCTTCCCTCCTCCTTCACTGATGTTAGCTGGTCTGTGTGTTTCTCTCCTCTGTGAGTGCTGTTGCTATGGAACACTGTTTGGGTCTTTGCATGTCACATAAGACTATTTGTTGACCAATCAGGACCAGAATATGACTGCACGTCACGTAATAATTTAACACGTTCGTGATTTAAAAAAAAAAGTAGTTATTACACATTGATTACACTATCACTCGTATTTCATATGTCACAACGATTGACCGATGATGCTGGTAAAGTTGTCTCGCACACCCTGCCGTAAGAGCTCAGACACACAACCCCAAGCTCTGGGACAGTGTTGGTTATAGAAAAGCAGCTGTTGCTGATGGATGCAATGTTCTTCCCTAAAAACAGAGCAAAACAACATCTATTTCAGTTAGATCACTTTCTAGTTAGGTGTCATCATCTAAAATACTGGGGGGGAAACTAACAGACGTCATGATTAGCAGAGTACTCAGGCAGCCGTTAGTTACACGCCTGTCGACAGGGACTAAGCTTTGTAGAGGAGAGCAGAGCGCTAGCCTACATAATCAAATCAAATCAAATGTTATTTGTCACATTGCGGTGAATACAACAGGTGTGAACTGCTCCGATACTTTGGCAACTAGTAAGTCATTGTTAGACCTCTTGCTTTGGGCTGGATATGTCAATGTGTAGTTCATCCATCCATATTCTATGAGCAGAATTAGTGAGTCACCTCAATTAACCCCAAAATCCCTAGTTTTAAATTATAGTGAGAGAGATAGAGAGAGCAGAGAGAGAGAGAGCAGACAGAGAGAGAGAGAGCAGAGAGAGAGACACAAAGAACAAGTGTGCGGTTAAAATTGGCAAAAAACACAAACATTTCTTCACACAGGGTCGTGGGGTGAGACAGGGATGCAGCTTAAGCCCCACCCTCTACAACATATATATCAACGAATTGGCGCGGGCACTAGAAAATTTGCAGCACCCGGCCTCACCCTACTAGAATCCGAAGTCAAATGTCTACTGTTTGCTGATGATCTGGTGCTTCTATCACCAACCAAGGAGGGCCTACAGCAGCACCTAGATCTTCTGCACAGATTCTGTCAGACCTGGGCCCTGACAGTAAATCTCAGTAAGACCAAAATAATGGTGTACTAAAAAAGGTCCAGTTGCCAGGACCACAAATACAAATTCCATCTAGACACTGTTGCTCTAGAGCACACAAAAAACTATACATACCTTGGCCTAAACATCAGCGCCACAGGTAACTTCCACAAAGCTGTGAACGATCTGAGAGACAAGGCAAGAAGGGCATTCTATGCCATCAAAAGGAACATAAATTTCAACATACCAATTAGGATTTGGCTAAAAATACTTGAATCAGTCATAGAGCCCATTGTCCTTTATGGTTGTGAGGTCTGGGGTCCGCTCACCAACCAAGACTTCACAAAATGGGACAAACACCAAATTGAGACTCTGCGCGCAGAATTCTGCAAAAAATATCCTCCATGTACAACGTAGAACACCAAATAATGCATGCAGAACAGAATTAGGCCGATACCCACTAATTATCAAAATCCAGAAAAGAGCCGTTAAATCCTATAACCACCTAAAAGGAAGTGATTCCCAAACCTTCCATAACAAAGCAATCACCTACAGAGAGATGAACCTGGAGAAGAGTCCCCTAAGCAAGCTGGTCCTGGGGCTCTGTTCACAAACACATACACACCCTACAGAGCCCCAGGACAGCAGCACAATTAGACCCAACCAAATCATGAGAAATCAAAAAGATAAATACTTGACACATTGGAAAGAATTAACAAAAAAACAGAGCAAACTAGAATGCTATTTGGCCCTAAACAGGGAGTACACAGCGGCAGAATACCTGACCACTGTGACTGACCCAAAATTAAGGAAAGCTTTGACTATGTACAGACTCAGTGAGCATAGCCTTGCTATTGAGAAAGGCTGCCGTAGGCAGACATGGCTCTCAAGAGAAGACAGGCTATGTGCTCAATGCCCACAAAATGAGGTGGAAACTGAGCTGCACTTCCTAACCTCCTGCCCAATGTATGACCATATTAGAGAGATACATTTCCCTCAGATTACAAAGATCCACAAATAATTTGAAAACAAATCCAATTTTGATAAACTTCCATATCTACTGGGTGAAATTCCACAGTGTGCCATCACACTGTGCCATATTTTATCTTGTGTCCTTTAACCATTTGTACGTTGTTAAAACACTGTATATATATATATATAATATGACATTTGTAATGTCTTTATTGTTTTGAAACTTCTGTATGTGTAATGTTTACTGTAAATTTTTGTAGTTTATTTCACTTTATATATTCACTTTATATATTATCTACCTCACTTGCTTTGGCAATGTTAACACGTTTCCCATGCCAATAAAGCCCTTGAATTGAATTGAATTGAGAGAGAGAGAGATTAGACAGACAGAGAGAGAGAGAGAGAGAGAGAGAGAGAGAAGACAGACAGACAGACAGACATAGAGAGAGCAGACAAACAGAGAGGGAGCAGACAGACAGAGAGGGAGCAGACAGATTTGATTTGTGTTGTGTTGTGAAGCTAGCCACAATAAGGATTAGCCACAATAGTGGAATTTGCATTATACATTCAAAATAAAAGTCCCTCTTTGAAAGTGACGCAGAAGGATGCAATTGGTGAAATCATGCTATATTTTGACTAAATAATGTTAAACAAGGTTGGAATGTGGAGCAATGAAAAGGAGTATGAGTCTACTCGGTGATATCCACAGAACACAACTGTGCTGAGTTTACGCAAATATTAGCATCATTGTAGCATTTATTGCAGGACTTTGACTGTGGGAAGTCACCTCCCAAATCTGTGTGTATTGACAAGTATATTGCACTGTACAGCCTTTCCTAAGGATTGGGGGATGAATGAAAAGGGTATCAGTCTATACAGTACCCAAGAGTTTTTCCTCCCCTCAGAGATATCAGGCTCCAAAACATCCACGTCGTATTGGTTTCCCCCACTTAGAGATATCAGGCTCCAAAACATCCACGTTGTATTGGTTCCCCCCTCAGAGATATCAGGCTCCAAAACATCCACGAGAGAGAGAGAGAGAGGGCAGAAAGAGAGAGAGACAGAGACAGAGGGTAAGAGTGTGTTTAATGGAGGAGGATACACACTGGAATCTGTTCATTTAATATAGCTCTGCTAATGTATGAATTGGGATAAAAAGCTACAGATGAGGGGGAGAGAGAGAGAGAGAAAGTGAAACACTGTGGAACATATCTATCCTGATCCCTAGACTCAGTGTGGGGAAGAGGGGCTGATGAGAGAGGAAAGTGGATATGGGACATGTGTCAGACCGTGCTGAGAGTCGGAGAGGGCTGAGTTTAAGTCCCACCAGATGGCGATGAATTTTTCATTTGAGGGAAATTAATAGTTTGTATGTAGAATGGGCGAGTAATGGGGTCTGTTTGACGTGAGTGGTAATTAAAGCCGTTTCAATAAACATTAGCAGATTAATTGGCAAAAAGAGTCCCGGAGCGATAAATACACAAATCTATCCACGGAGGAAAGTGTTTGATTTTGTGTGTCACTGGGTTAGCATCTGGGTTAGCATCTGGGTTAGCATCTGGGTTAGCATCTGGGTTAGCATCTGGGTTAGCATCTGGGTTAGCATCTGGGTTAGCATCTGGGTTAGCATCTGGGTTAGCATCTGGGTTAGCATCTGGGTTAGCATCTGGGTTAGCATCTGGGTTAGCATCTGGGTTAGCATCTGGGTTAGCATCTGGGTTAGCATCTGGGTTAGCATCTGGGTTAGCCCTGGCAACATTTGTTTCTAATTTCCCATCCAGACAGATCAAGAAGTGGTGCATTTCCTAGTGAGAAAACGGCAGTCTTTAAGAACAACCTCCTCACTAGCTGAAAGGTTATGAGGACCAACCTCCTCACTAGCTGAAAGGTTATGAGGACCAACCTCCTCACTAGCTGAAAGGTTATGAGGACCAACCTCCTCACTAGCTGAAAGGTTATGAGGACCAACCTCCTCACTAGCTGAAAGGTTATGAGGACCAACCTCCTCACTAGCTGAAAGGTTATGAGGACCAACCTCCTCACTAGCTGAAAGGTTATGAGGACCAACCTCCTCACTAGCTGAAAGGTTATGAGACCCGACCTCCTCACTAGCTGAAAGGTTATGTCCTCTCTCTCTCTCTCTCTCTCTCTCTCTCTCTCTCTCTCTCTCTCTCTCTCTCTCTCTGTCTCTCTCTCTCTCTCTCTCTCTCTCTCTCTGTCTCTCTCTCTCTGTCTGCCCTCTCTCTCTCTCTCTCTCTGTCTTCTCTCTCTCTCTGTCTCTCTCTGTCTCTCTCTCTCTCTCCGTCTCTCTCTGTCCTCTCTGTCCTCTCTGTCCTCCCTCTCTCTCTCTCTCTCTCTCTCTCTGTCTCTCTCTCTCCCTCCCTCCCTCCCTCCCTCCCTCCCTCCCTCCCTCCCTCCCTCCCTCCCTCCCTCCCTCCCTCCCTCCCTCCCTCCCTCCCTCCCTCCCTCCCTCCCTCCCTCCCTCCCTCCCTCCCTCCCTCCCTTACCCATTCTCACATGCTCAAATAAAAATGTTTTTACCCAGCACAAAGGTTAGCTGTTAGCATCTTATTTGTGACAGCCGGACTGCGCGACACTGCCAGCTAATTCATAAGGGGTTGAGAATGAGTGCGATGAAGAGCATCGCTAGCTTGAATCATTAGCAGTAGCGTCATCGTCCTCAGCACATTCATTATCCTGCTCCCAAATTGAAAAGCATTTGGATCACATGAATGACTTGTTGATAACAGCCTCGCTGTATATTCAGGCCTTGCCAAAAAATACTGACATGATTGAGAAGGTACTGCACAGAGGCCTCTGAAAATCACAACACTCTGACTTGGCTGTGACTCGAAATTTCAGGCGGAAACATCTTGTTTTATTGTAAGTTTGCAGAGCTACTGAACGAGTCATGTGAAGTCTAATGGTCTGAGAACTTAAGTCGTTGGTGTTCTTCGGAGTACTCTACTGCAATCCAGTAAAATGAATTGCCGACTTCTATTCCCAAGTCACTTGTAGGTCTAATATGTTTTTTGGCTCTACACTGTACTGTCTGTATTGTTATCTTCTCACTGTTATGTCTGTATTGTCTGTATTGTTATCTTCTCACTGTATTGTCTGTATTGTTATCTTCTCACTGTTATGTCTGTATTGTCTGAATTGTTATCTTCTCACTGTTATGTCTGTATTGTTTGTATTGTTATATTCTCACTGTTATGTCTGTATTGTCTGTATTGTTATATTCTCACTGTTATGTCTGTATTGTCTGTATTGTTATCTTCTCACTGTATTGTCTGTATTGTTATCTTCTCACTGTATTGTCTGTATTGTTATCTTCTCACTGTATTGTCTGTATTGTTATCTTCTCACTGTATTGTCTGTATTGTCTGTATTGTTATCTTCTCACTGTTATGTCTGTATTGTTTGTATTGTTATATTCTCACTGTTATGTCTGTATTGTTATCTTCTCACTGTATTGTCTGTATTGTCTGTATTGTTATCTTCTCACTGTATTGTCTGTATTGTTATCTTCTCACTGTATTGTCTGTATTGTTATCTTCTCACTGTATTGTCTGTATTGTCTGTATTGTTATCTTCTCACTGTTATGTCTGTATTGTCTGTATTATTATCTTCTCACTGTTATGTCTGTATTATTATCTTCTCACTGTATTGTCTGTATTGTCTGTATTATTATCTTCTCACTTTAAGGAATACATTCTTTGTTCTTCTAAGACAACGACTGGAGGATCAGAAGTGAAGCTGTTGTATTGACAAGATAGTTGAGTGACCCCTCTATCAATGGAAATACATGCCCTGAAAGATGGAAGGCAAGCGGGAAGAGGTGAGATCAGGTGGGACCATTCTAGCCAATGAGAGGGCAGATATGCATGTGAACAACAGGCACAACTCCGATGTAAATTTGATTATTTCAAAGTTGCGGAAGTGCCACGTGTGTCCACTTCGTAATAGCCTAACCATTACGAAAAAAAATATTACAATGAATTTCTTTGTTGACCAAAAATCGACACTGTCATTGACCTCTATAAAAAAAAATGCCTTCGTGGTCTTAATTTTGTGGACAGATTTTGGGACTAAAACCTCTTGCTTAGCCTCTTCTGCTCTGAGTTAAGGCATAGCAGTCATTATCAATCAGCTAAAAATCCATGATGCCTAATCAGCAGACATTTCACAGGAATGATTGTGTCAATCAATGTTCCTCTCGTTGTCCTCTGAGCTGACCATGTCTATTATTCATGGGAGTTATCGAGACATTGGACAGGGAATCAGTGGACTCCATATATCTCTGGTAGCTCAGGGATGAAAAGGACTTTTGTTGACGCGGCCAAAGAAAATGTCCTGTAAATATAGATGGAGGATAATCACTCGTCTTGGAAATGGTTGAACCCCTTTAAGTTGGGACATGAACGTGTGGTCACTAATCCCCCAAAAAATGACCCTTAGAAAAAGGCCAGTTAACATATTCAAGGGAAAAAGGTATGTAATCCCCTGCTGATTGTGTACGTTTGCCCACTGACAAAGAAATGATCTGTCTCTAATTTTAAACAGTGTATTGGTTCAGGTTAATGTGGAACTGTCTGTCTTTCTCCGTGCTTTCATTTCAGATCAATTCTTTTTTCTTGGAACACACAACACTTTTTGTTTTTCAGTTTTTCTCTTTGAAAGATTAAAGCCAAAGCATTTTATTTCAGTTCCATCCCGTTATCAGAGTTCCCAAATTAACATCTAGCTGTCGCTACAGAAAAACTCTTCAAAAAATGTCATACCATTTCCACTTGGCTAAGATCACCTGAAAGCCTTTCCTTAATTGAAATGGAGAATTTTTTTTTTACCGTAGTTTTTTTGACTGATGTTGTTGAAATTCATTACCTTTATCAAAGCGTTACCAGTGACACACACACACACACACACACACGCACACACACACACACACACACACACACACACACACACACACACACACACACACACACACACACACACACACACACACACACACACACACACACACACACACACACACACACACACACACACACACACACACACTCTCTCTCCCTAAGGTACGTGTTCTCCTCCCAGCATGGTCTCCATACAGTAAGTTGCTTACTTCCACACCATAATTCATCTACTGACAGAAACCTCCAAACCTCCACTGCTACATTATTGACCACAATGACAAATTGGTCAGAGATTGTTAGGGGGGGGTGTTAGCAATTTATGTTATTATTCAATAACACAAAGTCCAAAGCAAATCAGGGGGAGAAAAATAGGTTTATTTAGAGAGGACAAATCAAGATGTTATGCAGCTAGGGAGGTAGATGTTCAGTCTCCCCTGTCCTCAACTTGTCCCCATCGAACAAGGGAACATTATGCCATTTATAACCCCCCCATCTTAGTCTGGGGGTTGACCAATGGCCAAATAACAAGTATCCTGCCCCCGACTCAATGTACAGACCAATGAAAACGTGGCCTGTGTAGCCCACGTCTCTCTGAGGTCAGGAGTGACATTAAAACAGATTCTAAACAGATGTTGAACTGAAACCCAACTCCTATTTACAATTCGCTATTGACCATTAGTCATCCTCTGCGTTGTGTTGTGTATTTATCTATGACATATTCCTACGGGGGGGAGGACACACACACACACAACGTGGTGTAACTCAGTAGTCATACCGCTGTGGAACTGGGATCAGAACAGACCAATGACAGAAACTGAGATGTTGCTTTCCTATGTTTTTTGTTATTGACCGATGATCTTTAGTGATTTGCTTTTCTTTGTTTTAATGCTGTTTGTTAGAAAATGCTTTGTTTCTTTATCTGATTATCTTTTCGTAGGACGCTGATTGCTTTTAATTCATCTCAGAGTGTTTCGTGTTCCCGGGAAAGAAGACAAAACGCTGTTTGCTAACAACCTGCGTCTAAATCTCATGTGGATAACTTTGACCTTGCTTTTATCCAAATGACACAAATACAATTAAACTGGATTTTAATAAAAATATATTTAGATATCTTGGTTTGAGGATGACAAAATACCAACAGTGCAAGAAGGAACACACACACACACACACACACACACACACACACATGGGCATATACCTTTCCACAAACTCAACACCCTCTAATCATCCATCAGAACCTATTCAGATTTCAAAACAAATTAAATCGTCGTATTTTATAGCAATTCTCTGTAAATCGGTTTTCCTTTACATGCAAACCTTCACCATCATCTTTTCCCTCCTTAATCCTCCCATTTTTCATGCTTGTCATCAACATCAGGCTTGCCCACATCAAACCAATGATTAATGATATATTGATTGTGATGCTTTCTACCACTGAGTGAAGGTGCTGAGTTGGCACTGTGTTTCTCCTATCGGGACCTTGCAGCTTGCCAACGGGGGAAAAAGCCCGACATATTTAAAAGTTCTAAAACATTTGTATTGTTTAGGCGATTGAGCCTCACCTGCATACCTTTTGTAAATCACAGGTACACATCTTAAATCACTGTGGCAATTGTCAGTTTCAGTAGCTGTGATCACACCTTTTTGGAGAAACTCAACTTAATTGCTTAGTTTTAAGCCTCCTCCTCCTCTATATTACTACTCTTTCTTCTATCCTCATCTTCTATCCTCATTATCTATATTAATCCTCTATCCTCATCCACTATCTTCACTCTCCAGCCTCTATCCTCATCCTCACCCACAATTTTGTATTTTCATCCACTAGCCTCTATCTGTCACGTTCTGACCTTAGTTCCTTTATTATGTCTGTGTGTTAGTTTGGTCAGGGCGTGAGTTGGGGTGGGTAGTCTATGTTCTTTTTTCTATGTTGTATTTCTGTGTTAGACCTGGTATGGTTCTCAATCAGAAGCAGCTGTCGATTGTTGTCTCTGATTGCGAATCATACTTAGGTAAATACTTATTTTCCACCATAATTTGCAAATAAATTCATAAAAAATCCTACAATTTGATTTTCTGGAAAAAAAATGCTCATTTTGTCTGTCATAGTTGAAGTGTACCTATGATGAAAATTACAGGCCTCTCTCATCATTTTAAGTGGGAGAACATGCACAATTGGTGGCTGACTAAATACTTTTTTGCCCCACTGTATCATGAAGTCACCCAGGTGTCCCACACAAGTACCCAAGTGGCCAAATTGGTGAAGTTATACATTTTGAATGGAATAACTATATACAAAATACCAAAATGGTATTCTAACCCCTCCAAAAATGGAGAAAAAACATGAAAAAAAATATATACATTTCCAAAATAACACTTTCAATATTTGGAAGACCCTCAGTCCAATACACAATATTGTGCTGCTGATGCCAGGCGCCATAGCAGTCTCTTTCTGCTTTAAAGCAGAGGGTCACCAAGCATGTGGTACAGGTGATGGGGGACTTCATTTTGCAAACAACACAGCGATGCCTCCATGCTGTGCCCTTTTGGCCCTGAGGCACATCCATGCCTGCAGAAATACATTTGGGCAGATGAACACCACTTGTGGCAGGAGCAGAAGTGACAGAGGTAGAGGGTCCAGAATGTGGTGCAGTGGTGCTGTGGTACTGTAGCCAGCAAGCTCCTTGATGAGCAGCTCTCTGAAGGCTAGCTGGGAGATGGGGGGGCTTTCCACAGCTCTTAGCCATTTCCTTGTGTAGGATGAATGCATTCACCACAGCAATGTCGATGAAATGATAGAAGGTCTTGTACCATTTCATCGTCTTATGGAGAACATTGTAATAGCTTATCAGCGCATCTGACAGGTCCACACCTCCCATGCTCTTGTTGTAGTCCTTTATTGCAGTTGGAATGGGGACATTTTTGGTGGTCCATGCCCCAGTAGCGCTGAGACAACAGGTGTCCGGCTGGATGAACCAGCTTCAGTGGGGGATGGGCACTTTGGCACTGGGGGCTCCCATTTTGAGTCAGTGTCATTGTGAAAGAAAATGTTCAGTTAGAATAGTTTCACATATGAGCCCTGTATCAACAGGTATTTTTAATTTATCCGTTATTATACCAGGTAAGTTGACTGAGAACACATTCTCATTTGCAGCAACGACCTGGGGAATAGTTACAGGGGAGAGGAGGGGGATGAATGAGCCAATTGTAAACTGGGGATTATTAGGTGACCGTGATGGTTTGAGGGTCAGATTGGGAATTTAGCCAGGACACCGGGGTTAACACCCCTACTCTTACGATAAGTTCCATGGGATCTTTAATGACCTCAGAGAGTCAGGACACCCGTTTAACGTCCCATCCAAGAGACGGCACCCTACACAGGGCAGCGTCCCCAATCACTGCCCTGGGGCATTGGGATATTTTTTAGACCAGTGGAAAGAGTGCCTCCTACTGGCCCTCCAACACCACTTCCAGCAGCATCTGGTCTCCCATCTAAGGACTGACCAGGACCAACCCTGCTTAGCTTCAGAACCAAGCCAGCAGTGGTATGCAGGGTGGTATGCTGCTGGCATAATAAACAGATGAATATAGAGTACAGGGAACATAAGGTTGAATATATTATTATAGACCTGCCAGATCTACTGTCTTTGTTATATTACAACAGACCAGCTGTATCTACTGTCTCCATTTCACTTTGGCCATTGCTGTGGGCCTGTCCTCCCCTCAACAGCATGAAATAGGCTATTTCAAGTGGGGGTGGGGTGGAGCGGCAGACACACGCATCTCAGCCATGCTCCCTCTAATCCACAATATGTATATATACACACACAAACATAGGCTATGGGTCATACACATACATACAAACATACCCCCAACCACAATGTATAGCCAACTTGTACTTTACACATTTCATTAAATTTTTATATAGTGCTACTGAAAAATTTTAAAAATCACAAATAATATTTTATATTATTAATTTAAAACAACGGCATTAGCATGAGAAGAACTTACCAGTCCAAAACGATGTCCTCTCCGTTTAAAAAATATTCCTACATTTGGGAATCAAATGAAATGAATCCAACAATCTCGGTCTCACTTTCCCGATCAATTTCTTCAAAAATGGTGTGTACATCTGTATATCTAGACTTAGATTTAGCTTTCCCTGACTTAGTCGCCATACTGATTGATATATAAACAGCTGAAGATGCACTTTACCAAAATAGTGCTGTGTGTAACATGCGTGGCTCCTTCCAGTATGAATCTTCAATGGCGAATGACCCTCTTTACTCCGGAGTTTACTACATGGGTTGGTCTTCCAACACATAAACATTACATATTGCCATTTACCTCAGCTCATTGGCTATCGACCAAGCTAATATTCAAGACGATCAGTTGTCATTGGGTTAAAAATACAGTCAATCAACGAAACAGCGGTCATATCATTGGTGAACAATGATGTCATTACTTGTTGTCTTCAAATCAGTTTCTTTCAGTCAATACGTCCCACGAAATGACCCATCAGGTTTGGTTGTGTTACAAACAACCAGTTGATT
This sequence comes from Oncorhynchus tshawytscha, assembly GCF_018296145.1. NCBI lineage: Eukaryota > Metazoa > Chordata > Actinopteri > Salmoniformes > Salmonidae > Oncorhynchus > Oncorhynchus tshawytscha. The sequence continues at coordinate 75,345,203 of NC_056431.1, read as the reverse complement.
GCAATGAAACCAAACATGACTGGATAAAGTCACGTTTAGTGTGTGTATTTACATCAAATGTGTCGTCGAAAATTAAATGAGACGGAATTCACGACACAAGCGGTTCACAAAATGTTTCGTGTTAGGCTATAAAAATTGATTTTATCAAACAAAACAACAAAAGATTGTGTAACAATGAGCATTGGGTTGCAAACAGAGGAAGATCATCAAAAGGTAAACAATTTATTTTATTGCTATTTGTGATTTTGTTACGTCCTCAGATAATCACATCGTATTCTTTCGCAGTAAATCCTTTTTTAAATCTGACAATGCAGTTGGATTAGCAAGATTCTAGGCTTTCGAACTTGTATTTTCATGAATGTTTAATATGACTATTTATGTAGCGATCACCGTATGTTGTTACGAATTTAATCCCGCTAATAGGTTCTGTGCGCAGAGGTTAATGTGGTAAATTAGTATTGTAGCTGGAATTAGCAGATTTTTAATGGAATAGCTAATTTTTTGACCTTTATTTAACTAGGCAAGTCAGTTAAATAACAAATTCTTATTTTCAATGAAGGCCTATAAACAGTGGGTCAACTGCCTTGTTGAGGGGCAGAACGACAGATTTTCACTTTATCGGCTCAGGGATTCAATCCAACAACATCTAGCGACCTTTTGGTTACTGGCCCAACGACTAAGCTACCTGCCACCCCACACAAGCGAACAGATGCCCATTATCTGCAACCTTCACTCCTGTGTTCCAATAGCATGTTGTGTTAGCTAATCCAAGTTTATCATTTTAAAAGGCTAATTGATCATTAGAAAACCCCTTTACAGTTATGTCAGCACAGTTGAAAACTGTTGTTCTGATTAAAGAAGCAATAAAACTGGCTTAAGGTTGTAAGTAACAAGAACATTTCCCAGGACATATTTTATATGGGTAGAAAACTTAAATTCTTCTTTAATCTACTGCACTGTTCAATTTACAGTAGCGATTACAGTGAAATAATACCATGCTATTGTTTAAGGAGAGTGCACAGTTTTGAACATATGTTATTAATAAACATATTAGGTGAAGGTTTGGATTTTTCAAGAGAGGCTTTATTACTGCCACTTTTAGTGAGCTTGGTATACATCCGGTGGATAGAGAGCCGTTTATTGTGTTCTAACATAGGGGAGGCCGAGCATAGGAAGTAGCTCTTTCAGTAGTTTAGTTGAAGTAGGGTCTAGTATGCTGCTTGAATATTTAGAGGCCATTAATATTTTTCAGGAATGTATCAAGAGATATACGATTAAAAAACTTGAGTGTCTCCCTTGATCCTAGGTCCTTGCAGTGTTTTGCAGACTCAGGACAACTGAACTTTGGAGAAATACACAGATATAAAGAGGAGTCTGTAAATTTGCTTTCAAATGATCATGATCTTTTTGTCAAGAAGTTAATGTATTTATCACTGCTGAAGTGAAAGCCATCCTCTCTTGGGGAAATGTTGCTTTAAGTTAGCTTAGCGACAGTATTAAAACAAATGTTTGATTGTTCAAATTCTCCTCAATTAAGCTGGAAAGGTTATTGAGCAGCAGTGAGGGCTCTTCGATACTTCTTTCCAAGCTAATCGGAAGACTTCCAGTATTCTGGAAGCTTCAGGTATTTTCTGTATACCACAAGTTTCTTATGACAAATGTTTTTGTTTTTAAGGGTTTGACTGCATCTAGGATATTATGCAAGGTTAAACGTAGTTCCTCAGTTAGGTGGTTAACCCAATTTTTGTACTCGGATGTCCTTGGGTAGGTGGAGGGAGTCTGGAAGGGCATCTAGGAATCTTTGTGTTGTCTGAAAATCTATAGCATGGCTTTTGATGATCCTTGATTGGGGTCTAAGCAGATTATTTGTTGCGCTTGCAAACGTAATATATGAGTGGTCCGATAGTCCAGGATTATAAGGAAAAACATTAAGATCCACAACATTTATTCCACGGGACAAAACTAGGTCCAGAGTATGACTGTGCAGTGAGTAGGTCCAGAGACATGTTGGACAAAACGCACTGAGTCGATGACAGCTCCAAAAGCCTTTTGGAGTGGGTCTGTGGACTTTTCCATGTGAATATTAGTCACAGAAAACTTTAATTTATCTGCCATGACTGCAAGGTCCGATAGGAATTCAGGGAACTCAGTGAGGAATGCTGTATATGGCCCAGGATGCCTGTAAACAGTAGCTCTCCAAAATGATTGAGTAGGCTGCATAGATTTCATGACTAGAAGCTCAAAAGACGAAAACAGTCTTTTTTTATAAATTGAAATTTGCTATGGTAAATGTAAGCAACACCTCCACTGTTGTGGCATGCGCCGGGGATATGGTCACTAGTGTAACCAGGAGGTGAGGCCTCGTTTAACACAGTAAATTCATCAGGCTTAAGCCATGTTTCAGTCAGGCCAATCACATCAAGATTATGATCAGTGATTGGTTAATTGACTCTAACTGCCTTGGAAGTGAGGGATCTAACTATCCTCATCCTCCGTCCTCATCCTCCGTCCACTATATTCATCCACTATCTTCTATCCTCATCCTCAAACCTCTATATTCATCCTCATCCTCTATCCTCACCCTCTATTTTCATAAACTATATTCATCCTCTATCTATTCATCCTCTATCCTTTATCCTCATCCACTATCCTCATCCTCTATCCTCTATACTCATCATTTATCCTCTGTTTTGATCCTCCTCCTCTACATTCATTTTCTATCCTGTATCCTATATCCTCTATATTCATCCACTATCCTCTATCCTGTCTTCTCTATCTTCATTTTTCATCCTATATCCTCTATCCTCCATCCTGTATATTCATCCACTATCCTCAATATTTGTCCTCTGTCGTCCGTCCTCATCCTCCGTCCTCCTCCTCTGTCCTCATCCTCTGTCCTCATCCTCCAGCTTTTACTTAATCTGCTGTCATAAAAAAAATGTATTAACAAAAAAGCAGACCAAACTAGAATGCTATTTGTCCCTAAACAGAGTGTACACAGTGGCAGAATACCTGACCACTGTGACTGACCCAAATGTAAGGAAAGCTTTGACTATGTACAAACTCAGTGAGCATAGCCTTGCTATTGAGAAAGGCTGTCGTAGGCAAACCTGGCTCTCAAGAGAAGACAGGCTATGTGCACAATGCCCACAAAATGAGGTGGAAACTGAGCGGCACTTCCTAACCTCCTGCCAAATTTATGACCATATTAGAGACACATATTTCCCTCAGATTGCACAGATCTACAATTTTTTTTAAAACAAACCCATATCTGCTGGGTGAAATACCACAGTGTGCCATCAGAGCAGCAAGATTTGACACCTGTTGCCACAAGAAAAGGGCAACCAGTGAAGAACAAACACCATTGTAAATACAACCCTTTTTCACTTTTTGAACATAATATGACATTTGAAATGTCTTTATTCTTTTGGGACTTTGATTGTAATGTTTCCTGTTCATTTGTATTGTCTACTTCACTTGCTTTGGCAATGTTAACATAACACAGACAGACAGACAGGACACTTTGTCTTTCTTTAATGAAACATTCTCATTATTCTCAGATAAGCATTAGGGGGCGCTATTAAAATTTTTGGATGAAAAACGTTCCCGTTTTAAACAAGATGTTTTTGTCACGAAAAGGTGCTCGAACATGCATATAATTGACAGCTTTGGAAAGAACACACTCTGACGTTTCCAAAACTGCAAAGATATTGTCTGTGAGTGCCACAGAACTGATGTTACAGGCGAACCCAGATAAAAATCCAACCAGGAAGTGACGCATTTTTTAAAACCGCCTCATGCCAATGACTCCTTATATGGCTCTGAATGAGCTACGAATGAGCTTACGTATTCCACGTATTCCCCAAGGTGTCTACAGCATCGTGACGTCTTTTTACGCATTTCCATTGAAGAATAGCCATAAAGGAGCATATTTAGCAAGTGGTCACATGGTGTCTCCCGCAGAAAATCTTGCGTAAAATACTGAGGTAGCCATTTTTCCAATCGCTTCTTATGAGAAACCAATTGCCTCGACGGATATATTATCGAATATATATGTTAAAAACACCTTGAGGATGGATCCTAAACAACGTTTGCCGTGTTTCTGTCGATATTATGTAGCTCATTTTGAAAAAGGTTTGGCGTTGTAGTGGTAGCATTTTCCGGGTCGATTTCTCAGCCAAGCATGATGAACAAACGGGAGCTATTTCGCCTACAAAAATAATATTTTTGGAAAAAAGGAACATTTGCTATCTAACTGGGAGTCTCCTGAGTGAAAGCATCCAAAGTTATTCAAAGGTAAATGATTTAATTTGGTTGCTTTTCTTATTTTGGTGAAAATGTTGCCTGATGCCAGCAGAGCCTAGCATAGCATTATGCCATGATAAACTTACACAAATGCTTGTCTAGCGTTGGCTGTAATGCATATTTTGAAAATCTGAGATGACAGTGTTGTTAACAAAAGGCTAAGCTTGTGTTTGAATATATTTCATTTGCAATTTTCATGAATAGGAAACGTTTCTAGGGGTATTTATGTCCGCTGCGTTATGCTAATTTGTTTGAGGCTATGATTATGATCCCGGATCCGGGATTGCTAGCTTCAAGAGGTTTTAATTTAAAAACTCACCACCCCCCCTTATAAAATAAAACACCAAAATATATCCTGTACTGCATATATGTACCATACTCACCTTTCCCTTTACCACACGATGCATAACAACACAATAGCAAAAAAACTCACAACTTCTACAACCGTATATCCAAAACATCTTCTCTCTGTTAAAATCTAACATGTCCTCCAGACCCCCTAGCCAGTCTCCAGTCTCTGCCGTCACCTGCAGTGGCGGAAACATTGGTGGCCCCTCCCCCTTTGGCCGCTCAAACACCCCCCCTTACTGGCTCAGACAGTGCCTTCTGGACCTCCCCCAGGAATCTCTCCAGCAGCCTAAGAGACGTTATTCCTGTTTGTTGTACCAGGACTTCTGGGGTTTTCCACCCCTCCTCTCTCAGCAGTCTCAGGTCACCCAGCCTTTGTAAACCCACTGCCATCAGTTGCCTCTTCAGGGTGGCCGACTGAACCGATCTCAAAGAGATGGCTGGGTTGTGGAAGATAGGCTCCTCCCACACCCACAACCCAGGCTCCACCCCCCCTTCTCATATGAGCCTTAAAACCTGCCAGTCCCTCATCACTGCAGAGTAAAAGTCTGAGAGACCTGCTGTACTCAGCAAGCTGCCTCCAGCCTCATGAGGAACAGCTGCCGCTCCAACCCTAATCTGCCAGCTCTCTTCAGCGTTGCGCATGCTGGTTCCCTCCAGCCGACATCAGTATGGTACAGCAGTCTCTGCACCGCATTGCAGGTCTGCAAGCAGACCAACGGGGGGGGTTGAGGACAGCCAGTTAATGCCACAGGGAGATGCCACCAGGTTGTTGATTATCAGTACCCTCCCTCTATATGACACTTGGGACAGGAGCCAACCTTCTAGCCAGTCTACACCACTGCCTGTGACACTTTAAGCCGTTCACTACCCCACTGCAAACCCCCTGAAAGCAGATGGGCCCTATCCATCCATGCCCCACATAACAGAGCTTTGCTCTTGCCCCAGTTTACCTTAGCTGACGAAGCTTCCTCAAATACATTCAGACTTGTCTCTAGGGCCTGCATATCCTGACCATCACAGAAACATAATCTGCATATTCTGACAATGCATATACTGTCACCACACCCATGCCTGTACAGCACACTCCCTGTAGTCTCCTGCGTAGCAGGCCCAAAAAAGGCTCAATGGCTAGTGTATATAACTGCCCCGATAGAGGACATCCTTGTCTAATGCCCCATCTCACCCAGACTTGCGTACTGAGCCCCCCTCCCACCTCGACCATGACGCCCCAGCATACAACAGCTTCACACAGGTCAAAAAACTCTTCCCAAACCCAAACACAGACATCACCGATGCTCATGATCCACTCTATCAAAAGCCTTCTATTGATCTGAAGAGACCAATCCAAAGTTCACATTAGAACCTCTCGACAAGTCCAACATGTCCCTGATTTAAGACAAAGTTGTCTGTGATTGAGTGTCCCGGTACGCAATATGTTTGGTCCATATGTACTATCGAGTCCCGATGGGACAACAGTCTGTTAGAGGGGACATGCTTCCCCTCCAGCACCAGGCAAAGTTTCCATGGTGCCTTCGACCACACCAGCCTCTCCCCTCCCACCTCCTTTCTCCTCCCCCTTTTTCCTTTTCCACTTGACACACTCCTCCTCTCCCCTTGTCTCTTACACTTCCCCACTATACTCTCATCAACCACGAGCATAACCTGACTAGACCCAGCCTCATCTACACTACGTTCCATAACCCAACTAGACCCAATCTCATCTACACCACCATCCATAGCATGACTAGACCCAGCCTCATCTACCCCACCATCCATAGCATGACTAGACCCAGCCTCATCTACACCATCATCCCTGGCATGACTAGACCCAGCCTCATCTACACCTTCATCCCTGGCATGACTAGGCCCAGCTTCTTCGATTTCCTCCACTGGCGCTTTTGCCCTCACCTTGTCTACAGCCCTTATGTGGGCAAGCAAAACTCTTATGCCCCAAATCCCCACACTCAAAACACCGTAGGCTATCAAATCAAATCAAATTTGTTTTGTTCATCTTGGAAGCGGAAGGCATATATTCATCTCCTACCTGTTCACCGACTGAGAGCAGAACCTCTTCCAATTTAACTCCCTTCTCAGGAACACACATGAATCCATGCCATAACTTCACCACACCTTCCGTACCTCAGGAAACTAAAACTCTGTCTTCTTCCACCCTAAACTTTGGAGAAAAAAAAAACCTGTGGATACCGCTAAAACAAATAGTGCATTAACCCTCCACCATAGAAAATGAAACTAAAAGAAAAGATCAAGGACAGAATAAAGAACGTTAGTTAGGACAGAGCCCTCCACACCAAACACTCAAACTCCAAAAAACTCCCAGCATGCACTGCGAGAGAGAGAGAGACAGAGAGAGACCGAGAGAGAGAGAGCGAGAGACAGAGAGAGAGACCGAGAGAGAGAGCGAGAGACAGAGACAGAGAGAGACAGAGAGAGACAGAGAGAGAGAGCGAGAGAGAGAGAGAGAGAGAGAGAGAGAGAGAGAGAGAGAGAGAGAGAGAGAGAGAGAGAGAGAGAGAGAGAGAGAGACAGAGAGAGAGAGAGAGAGAGAGAGAGAGAGAGAGAGAGAGAGACAGAGACAGAGAGACAGAGACAGAGACAGAGAGACAGAGAGAGAGACAGAGACAGAGAGAGAGAGAGAGAGAGAGAGACCTTAATTAGGGAGGATGGATCAGTGGAATTCCAGCCATTATTATGTAAAGGTTTTTTGCTGTTTTTTGCACTTCCAGTCATCGCTGCATGACGTTGATTAATCAGGCTCCTGTTCAAAGTGTGTTTTTCTCCATCATAAAATTAAAATATTGACATAACACATTAACATTTAATTCTTTCCAATGTGTCAAGTAATTAACTTTTTGTTTTCTCATTATTAGGCTGGCTCTAATTGTGTTGCTGCTCTGTGGGGTCTGTTTGTGTTTGTAAACAGAGCCCCAGAGCCAGCTGGCTTAGGGGGCTCTTCCCCAGGTTTATCTCTCTGTAGGTGATGGCTTTGGTATGGAAGGTTTGGGAATCGCTTCCTTTTAGGTGGTTGTAGAATTGAATTAGCATGATAATTAGCATGTATCGGCCTAATTCTGCTCTGCATGCATTATTTGATGTTTAAAATTGTACACAGACACCGTTGGTATCGGGTCATCTCCAATGCCGAACCTCACATCTTTAAGCTGTCCCTTGACTATGGAGATGCTTCGAGATTTGCTTGGCTTGATTTTCATCCGGGCCCACTTGATGTTATCCTGCAGCTTTGCAAGTAGCCGCCTGGTGCATGCTGCAGTGGTGGTCAGTGTAGTCATGTCATCCATGTATGCTCGGATAGGTGGGAGACGGAGCCAGAGGAGAAATAGTACAGCCTGCCATTATGCCTACTTCCAAGCGCTGCCATGTTGTTGTGAAGTCAGGTGTTGTGAAACACAATTGCAGGTCTTGGAAATAGGCCTTTACCAGTGTAGTGATGGGTTCTGGTACGTGGAAAATGTTGAAGGATTCCCAGAGGAGTTCATGGGGAACTGAGCCAAAGGCATTGGCCAGGTCGAGGAAGATACATTTTTGCAGAATTCTGCATGCAAAGTCTCAATTTGGTGTTTGTACCATTTTGTGAATTATTGATTGGTGAGCAGACCCCAGACCTCACAATGATGAAAGGCTCTTGGTTCTATATCTGATTCCAGTATTTTTAGCCAGATAATAATTGGTATGTCAAATGTTATGTTCCTTTTGATGGCATAGAAGTCCCCTCTTGCCTTTTCTCTCAGCTCATTCAGTTACCTGTGGCGCTGATGTTTCGTTTTTTGTGCGCTCTAGGGCAACGGTGGATTTTGTATTTGTGTTCCTGGCAATTTAACTTTTTTTGGGAACAGCATTATTATGGTCTTACTGAGATTTACTGTCAGGGCCAAGCTCTGAAAGAATCTGTGCAGAAGATCTAGGTGCTGCTTTAGGCCTTCCTTTTTTGGGGGACAGAAGCACCAGATCATCAGCATACAGTAGACATTTGACTTCAGATTCTAGTAGGGTGAGGCCAGGTGCAGCAAGCAGACTGTTCTAGTGCCCTTGCCAATTTGTTGATAAATATGTTGAAGAGGGTGGGGTTTAAACTGCATCCCTGTCTCACCCCACAGCCCTGTTGAAAGAAATGTGTGTTTTTTTTAACCAATTTTAACCGTGCTATTATTGTTTACTTACATGGATTTTATAATGTTGTATGTTTTTCTCCCAACACCACTTTCTGTCAATTTGTATAGCAGACCCTCATGCCAAATTGAGTCAAAAGCTTTGTTGAAATCCAGAAAGCATGAGAAGACTTTGACTTTGTTTTGGTTTGTTTGTCAATTAGGGTATGCAGGGTGAATACATGGTCTGTTGTACAGTACTTTGGTAAAAATACAATTTGTTGTTTTCACTGAGGAAATGTACAAATCTGATGTTAATGATAATGCAGAGGATTTTCCCAAGGTTGCTGTTGATGCATATCCCCCACTAGTTATTGGGGTCAAAGTTGTCTCCAAGGATGATGTTAAAGAGCTTAAGTGTAGCCAATTGGAATTTGTGTCTGTATATGTTATCATTTAATTTAGGATACCATCAACACCACAGGCTTTTTTGGGGGTTGGCGGGTTTGTATTTTGTCCTGTAGTTCATTGAATACAATGGGTTCTGTTAGTGTTTAATACTTGATTCTAATATTTATTTTTGATCATCTTTATGTTTTTGCTGTGTGTTATTTGTTATAGAGCCAACAAGATGGGAGAAGTGGTTCATCCATACATCTCCATTTGGATAGATAACTCTTCGTGTTGTTGTTTGTTTAGAGTTTTCACATTTTCCCAGAAGTGACTTAGATTCTGTGGATTCTTTAATTACTGATTTCTGACGTGCTGTTCCTTCTTTTTCCGTAGTGTATTTCTGTATTGTTTTAGTGATTCACCATAGTGAAGGCGTAGGCTCAGGTTTTCCGGGTCTCTATGTTTTTGGTTGGACAGGTTTCTCAATTTCTTTTCTTAGGTCTTTGCATTCTTCATCAAACCATTTGTCATTGTTGTTCATTTTCTTAGGTTGTCTGCTTGACATTTTTCGATTTGATACAGAAGCTGAGAGGTCAAATATAAAGTTTAGGTTTTCTACTGCCAAGTTTAGGTTTTCTACAGTGAAACCTTTTCTCCTGGAAGTTGTCTAGAAGGGATTTAATAACTTTTTGCCTAATTGTTTTTTGGTTGATTTCCACGCTATTTTCCTTCCTTCTATAGCATTTCTAAATATTATTCAGTTCCTTTGGCATTGATGCCTCATGATTGAGCATAGCTGTGCTCAAGTAGAGTGTGATTTTGATGTGATCTGATAGGGGTGTCAGTGGGCTGCAGGAGTTGTGACCCGTTTCTGTTGGTTATGTTGTCGTAGTTTGTCAGATGGGGGAGGAAATGCTGTCACCTTCAGGTAGGTATTTGTCCCCTGTGTGCTGAGGGTGTCAGGTTCTTGACCAGTTCTGGCATTTAGGCCGCCACAGACTTGTACATGGGCCTGGAAATTGTTGATCTACCCCTCTAGGATAGAGAAGCTGGCATCGTCAAAGTATGGGGTTTCTATTGGGGGGATATAGGTAGCACACATGAAGAAATGTTTCTCTGTTGAGATAATCGAGACAGATGTAAAATGTTCCTGTTTTGACTAATTTAACTGAGTGGGTTAGGTCTGCTCTATTCGAAATTAGCATACCCCCTGAGTCACTTCCCTGTTTCACACGTGGTAGTTTGGTGGATGGGACTACCAGTTCTCTGTAACCTAGAGGACAACCAATGGGTCCGTCTCCTTCATAGCATTTTTCTTGTAGGATGACAATGTCTGTATTTCCAATTTATTTGATGAAGTCTGGGTTCTTGCTGATAGGCCAAAGGCAGATGACCTCTGACCTTGTATGTTCCAGGATAAGATAGTAAACATTTGTGTTCCATAGTGTCTAGTGTTGTTTTTGTGAAGTTTAGGCCCGGACAATCACAGTAGGTGTGAGCAGAGCATGTTGAGCATCTGATACATACCTCTTAGGTCGCAGAATGGGGGTTAGGGGGGTGAAATACTGGTGGTTGGGCATGTTGCTCTGCTCAAGGCCTGGGAATGTCCTGCTGTCTTGTTGTCATGCTGCGCTTCTCTCTCTCTCTCACTCTCTCCTCCAACCCTCCCTCTCTCCTCTAACCCCTCCTCTCCCAACCCTCTCTCTTTCTTTCTCCTCCAATATCCTCTCTCTCTCCCACTCTCTCCTCAAAACCTCTCGCTCTCTCATTCTCTCTCTCTCTCCCCCTCTCTCCTCTAAACCCACCCATCTCATCCAACCCTCTCTCTCTTTCCTCCAACCCTCACTCTCCTCTAACCCTCTCTCTCTCTCTCTCTCCTCCAACCCTCTCTCTCCCTCTCTCCCTCTCCCATCTACCCCCCCTCTCCTCCAACATCCTCTCTCTCTCCTCCAACACCCCTCTCTCTCTCCTCTAACTCCCCGTCTCTCCTCCAACATCCTCTCTCTCTCCTCCAAACTCCCTCTCTCCTCTAACTCCCCGTCTCTCCTCCAACCCTCTCTCTCTCTCTTTCCTCCAACTCCTCCCCTCTCTCTTTCCTCCAACCCCCCGCCCAGCTCTCTCTCTCCAACTCCTCCCCTCTCTCTCTCCTCCAACCCCGCCCAGCTCTCTCTCTCCAACTCCTCCCCTCTCTCTTTCCTCCAACCCCTGCCCAGCTCTCTCTCTCCAACTCCTCCCCTCTCTCTTTCCTCCAACCCCCCGCCCAGCTCTCTCTCTCCAATCCTCCCCTCTCTCTCTCCTCCAACCCCGCCCAGCTCTCTCTCTTCAACTCCTCCCCTCTCTCTTTCCTCCAACCCCCTGCCCAGCTCTCTCTCTCCAACTCCTCCCCTCTCTCTTTCCTCCAACCCCCTGCCCAGCTCTCTCTCTCCAACCCCCTCTCTCTTTCCTCCAACCCCCACCCAGCTCTCTCTCTCCAACTCCTCCCCTCTCTCTCTCCTCCAACCCCCGCCCAGCTCTCTCTCTTCAACTCCTCCCCTCTCTCTTTCCTCCAACCCCTGCCCAGCTCTCTCTCTCCAACTCCTCCCCTCTCTCTTTCCTCCAACCCCTGCCCAGCTCTCTCTCTCCAACCCCCTCTCTCTTTCCTCCAACCCCCACCCAGCTCTCTCTCTCCAACTCCTCCCCTCTCTCTTTCCTCCAACCCCTGCCCAGCTCTCTCTCTCCAACTCCTCCCCTCTCTCTCTCCTCCAACCCCTGCCCAGCTCTCTCTCTCCAACTCCTCCCCTCTCTCTTTCCTTCAACCCCTGCCCAGCTCTCTCTCTCCAACTCCTCCCCTCTCTCTTTCCTCCAACCCCCTGCCCAGCTCTCTCTCTCCAACTCCTCCCCTCTCTCTTTCCTCCAACCCCCGCCCAGCTCTCTCTCCAACTCCTCCCCTCTCTCTCTCCTCCAACCCCCTGCCCAGCTCTCTCTCTCCAACTCCCCCCTCTCTCTTTCCTCCAACCCCCTGCCCAGCTCTCTCTCTCCAACTCCTCCCCTCTCTCTTTCCTCCAACCCCCTGCCCAGCTCTCTCTCTCCAACTCCTCCCCTCTCTCTCTCCTCCAACCCCCCGCCCAGCTCTCTCTCTCCATATCCCTTCCTTTCTCGTCTCTTTCCTACTTACTTTCCCTTCCCGTTATCACAGATCTTACCTGGCTGTCAGATAAGCGTCGTTTTCAAGAGCCTCTTAAAACCGTCCCTCTTTCAAATTCCCCGACAGAAATGGCTTTTCCGTCCATTTGCAGTGTGACTAATCATATATTCCCTGCATAAGAAAAAAGATTGATTCATGTATTCCTATCCCTGGACACAAGAGGAAGAGTAGGAGAACATTTCCAATTTAATTTATACTGACTGACCTCTGCATTTACAGTTATGAAAGAAGTGCTATTTCTTCCTGTAGTGAATGGTGACAGACTCGTGCAGTGAATGGGAATTACAACCACAGTGTGTATCCATGGACCGTAAATACTACAATATTGGGTATTTATGGGCCACACTACTAAGAATGGACACAGAAAGTTAGAAAAAGGGCAAGGAGGGACAAGAGGAGGAGGAGGAAGAAGAGGAGGGACAAGAGGAGGAGGAGGAAGGGAATGGACACGAGGATGAGGGATGAGAGGAGGAGGGATGAGAGGATGATGGATGAGAGGAGGGACAAGAGGAGGAGGAAGAAGAGGAGGGAAACGAGGAGGAGGAAGAAGAGGAGGGTCACTAGGAGGAGGAAGAAGAGGGAGGATAGAGGGAGAAGAAAGAGGAAGAAGAGAAAGAACGATGACGTCCCCCCTACTAATATAGTTAGTCCCCAACCAGTCCCTCCTAGTGTTAGCCATGACCTCTCCGTGCCCTGCCCCTCCTGAACTTAAGCTGTGACTCCTGTCAGCTCCTCAAAATATTCTATTATGTGTTGGCTACACGTCGTCGCAGAGACACTAATGTCCACTGAATGCCCTGACCACGCCAGGCCCTGGATCTGTTCAAGAGAAAAAAACAGTCAGTCTGTGTCCCTGTCCCATAGGCTGTCAGTTTCACTCAGTGATGAGAGGATTTGACAGAAAGAGAAAGAGGGAGTGAGAGAGGGAGAAAGAAAGAAACAGAGGGAGAAAGAAACGGAGAAGAGAGAGAGAGAGAAGGAGGGGGCAAAAATAAGAGAGAGTGCGTTCTCAAGCACAAGCTGTCATTCAAGGACAGCAGAGTCCTGACAGTTTCACAGTGAGCCTCCATTGAACTGAACATCCATACAATGCAAACCCAGATCCACCTTCCGTGTGACCTCACAGAGTCAATCCCACTGTCATGGTGACCCAATGGAGAACCTGGCTGGCAACAGACACCAGAAACCGTCTGTGGCAGCTCCAGGGAGATATAGACGATGGAGATTAAAGGGGGCCTGGCTGGTTTAAAGACAAATTAGCTCCACCTCATCCCCACCAGCCCTGCTGCCTGGATCTTCCGCTCATCTGAGACGGCATTCAAAGTACAGTTGGCATTGTGTATTCTGATTAATCTTTTAAGCACCAGTCAGGGGGAATACAACAAAACACAACCATATTTAAAATATATATATATGTTACAAAGAAAAGTCCAAACAAGTTATGTTGAAATGTCATGTGTGGAGGTGAAGGGGATGGCAAAATCAAATCAAATCAAATTGTATTGGTCACATACACATATTTAGCAGATGTGATTTCGGGTGTAGCGAAATGCTTGTGTTCCTAGTGCCAACACACATCTAAAAGTAAAATAATGGAATTAAGAAATATATAAATGTTAGATCATGTGGCCTTGTCTAAAATAAAGTACATATGAAGTACATATTTAAGAGACGAGTAAAGTAGTATGTATTCATTATTTAAACATTATTAAAGTGACTAGTGTTCCTTGATTAATGTGGCCAGTAATTCCAAGTCTATGTATATGGGGCAGCAGCCTCTAAGATGCAGGGTTGTGCAACCGGGTGGAAGCTGGCAAGTGATGGCTATTTAACAGTCTGATGGCCTTAAGATAGAAGCTGTTTTTCAGTTTCTTGGTCCCAGCTATGATGCACCTGTACTGATCTTGCTTTCTGGATGGAAGCGGGGTGAACAAGCCGTTACTCGGGTGGTTGTTGTCCTTGATGATGTTTTTGGCCTTCCTGTGACATCGGGTGCTGTAGGTGTCCTGGAGGGCAGGTTGTTTGCCCCCGGTGATGCGTTGGGCAGACTGCACCACCCTCCGGAGAGCCCTGCGGTTGCAGTTGGTGCAGTTGCAGTACCAGGCGGTGCCATAGCCCCACAGGATGCTCTCAATTGTGCATCTGTAAATGTTTGTGAAGGTTTAAGGGGCCAAGCCAAATTTCTTCAGCCTCCTGAGTTTTCTGCGCAATTGCACCTTTTGCACCACACTGTGTGGGAGGACAATTTTAGATCGTAAGTGATGTATACGCCGAGGAACTTGAAGCTTTCCACCTTCTCCACTGCGTTCTCGTCGATGTGGATAGGCACGTGCTCCCTCTGCTTTTTCCTGAAGTCAAATGTCATGTGTGGAGGTGAAGGAGAAGGGTTGACATGGTACTTTAGGAAGGAAAATGAGTATGCACACGTCAGAGATTCTGATTGGTTGATTGTGTAAGATTAGAGGGAGGTATTTGAAGCAAGGATATGCATATTCTTGATACCATTTGAAAGGAGAATATAACACAATAGATCTGGTAAAAGATCATTTTTTTGTATTTTTTTAAAAATGCAAAGGCCGTAGTGTATTATTCCCTCCCACAGAATGATTGAGCTAACATAGGCTAATGCGATTAGCATGAGGTTGTAAGTAGCAAGAACATTTCCCAGGACATAGACATTTCTGATATTGGCAGAAAGCTTAAATTATTGTTTAATCTATCTGCACTGTCCAATTTACAGTAGCTATTACAGTGAAATAATACCATGCTATTGTTTAAGGAGAGTGCACAATGTCGAACAAGAAAAGTTATTACTAAACATATTAGGTACATTTGGGCAGTCTTGCTACAACATTTTGAACAGTAATGCAATGGTTCATTGGATCAGTCTAAAACTTTGCACATACCATCTTGTGGACAAAATCTGAATTGCACCTGGGCTGGAATAATACATTATGGCCTTTCACATGCATTTCAAATATGATGGTGCAAAAACATACAAAAGAACAGTTGTTGTTTTCTTTGTGTTGTCTTTTACCAGATCTAATGTGTTATATTCTCCTACATTCCTTTCACATTTCCACAAACCTCAAAGTGTTTCCTTTCAAACGGTACCAAGAATATGCTTCAGTGCCTGAGCTACAGGCAGTTAGATTTGAGTATGTCATTTTTGGCGAAAAAGTAAAAAATTGGTCAGATCCAACATCTCCTTATCAAGTAATATAGTTAACTATATTAGTTGATAAGAAGATATTAACTACATTGGTAAATAAGGAGATATTAACTATATTAGTAGATAAGGAGATCATGTCTATTAGTTGGTAAGGAGATATTAACTATATTGTTTGATAAGGAAAAATGAACTATATTAGTAGATAAGGAGATAATGTCCATTAGTTGATAAAGAGATATTAACCATATTACTGAGTAGATAAGGAGATAATGGCTATTAGTAGATAAGGATATATTAACTATATTAGTAGATAAGGAGATAATGGCTATAAGTAGATAAGGAGATATTAACTATATTAGTAGATAAGGAGATAATGGCTATTAGTAGATAAGGAGATATTATTAGTCCTGGAGGTATGTCTATTGATTCTACTGTACCTAGCTGCCAATTCTAACCAGTCTTATCCATTCGTATCCAGTCCTAACCAGTCCTGTGGGTTGTGGACCATTCTTGATACACACAGGCAATGGATGAGGGTGAAAAACCCAGCAGTGTTGCAGTTCTTGCCACAAACCGTTGCGCCATGCACAAACTAAATTGTTGCACATACTAATTTGTTGCCTAAATTGTTGCAACCCCTATTACTAGCATGTTCAACCTCTCTTTCGTTTCATCTGAAATCCCCAAAGAATGGAAAGCTGCCGCGGTCATACCTCTCTTCAATGGGGAGACACTATAGACCCAAACTGTTATAGACCTATATCCATCCTGCTCTGCCTTTCTAAAATCTTTGAAAGCCAACTTAAAACTTAATAAACAGATCACCGACCATTTCAAATCCCACCATACCTTCTCAACTATGCAATCTGGTTTCTGAGCTGGTCATGGGTGCACCTCAGCCATGCTCAAAGTCCTAAACGATATCATAACCGCCATAGATAAAAGACAGTACTGTGCAGCCGTCTTCATCCACCAGGCCAAGGCTTTCAACTCTGTCAATCATCGCATTCTTATCGGCAGACTCAATAGCCTTGGCTTCTCAAATGACTGCCTCGCCTGGTTCACCAACTACTTCTCTGATAGAGTTCAGTGTGTCAAATCGGAGGGCCTGTTGTCCGGACCGGCAGTCTCTATGGGGTGCCACAGGGTTCAATTCTCGGGCCGACTCTTTTATCTGTATTTATCAATGATGTCACTCTTGCTGCTGGTGATTCTCTGATCCATCTCTACGCAGACGACACCATTCTGTATACTTCTGGCCCTTCTTTGGACACTGTGCTAACTAACCTCCAAACGAGCTTCAATGCCATACAACTCTCCTTCCGTGGCCTCCAATTGCTTTTAAATGCAAGTAAAACTAAATGCATGCTCTTCAACCGATCGCTGCCCGCACCTGCCCGCCCGTCCAGCATCACTACTCTTGACGGTTCCAACCTAGAATATGTGGACAACCACAAATACCTAGGTGTCTGGTTAGATTGTAAACTCTCCTTCCAGACTCACATTAAGCATTGCCAATCCAAAAATAAATTCAAATTTCAAAACAAGAATCCTTGACTTCGGTGATGTCATCTACAAAATAGCCCACCAACACTCTACTCAGCAAACTGGATGTAATCTATAACAGTGCCATCCGTTTTATCACCAAAGCCACATATACTACCCACCACTGCGACCTGTATGCTCTCGTCGGCTGGCCTTCACTACATATCCGTCCCCAAACCCACTGGCTCCAGGCCATCTATAAGTTTTTGCTAGGTAAAGCCCCGCCTCATCTCAGCTCACTGCTCACCATAGCAACACCCACCCGTAGCACGCGCAACAGCAGTATATTTCACTGGTCATCCCCAAAGCCAACACTTCCTTTGGTCGCCTTTCCTTCCAGTTCTCTGATGCCAATGACTGGAACGAATTGCAAAAGTCTCTGAAACTGAAGTCTTTTATCTCCCTCTCTTTAAGCATCAACTGTCAGAGCAGCTTACCGATCACTGTACCTGTACACAGCAAATCTGTAAATAGCCCACCCAACTACCTCATGCCCATATTATTACTTATCCTCTTGCTCACCCCAGTATCACTACACATCATCATCTGCACGTCCATCACTCCAGTATTAATGCTAAATTTTAATTATTTTCGCCTCTAGGGACTATTTATTGCTCATCTCCCTACTCTTCTACATTTGCACACACTGTATAGAGATTTTATAGAGATTTTATAGAGATTTTATAGAGATTTTATAGAGATTTTATAGAGATTTTATAGAGATTTTTCAATGTTTCTTTTCTTTTGTGTTATTGACTGTGCGTTTGTTTATATATATATATATATTTATATGTAACTCTGTGTCGTTGTTTGTGTCGCACTGCTTTTCTTTATATTGGCTAGGTTGCAGTTGTAAATGAGAACTTGTTCTCAACTGGCCCATCTGGTTAAATAAAGGTGAAATAAATAAATAAATAAAAAATAAATAAAACTACTATACCCCGATCAAAGGCACTTAAATATTTTATTTTGCCCATTCACTCTCTGAATGGCACACATACACAATCCATGTCTCAATTGTCTCAAGGCTTAAACATCCTTCTTTAACCTGTCTCCTCCCCTTCATTTACACTGATTTGAAGTGGATTTAACAAGTGACATCAATTAGGGATCATAGCGTTCACCTGAATTCACCTGCTAAGTCTAAATCATGGTAAAAAGTGTTCTTAATGTTTTGTCCACTCAGTAGACGTACCGTAGTAAGGGGGTACTTAGTAGGGACAGGAGGAGGAAGAGGAGGACTCAGGAGGAGATGACGGGAGTACGATGACACTTAGCTGAATTTCAGTCAATGTTCTTTACAAGATAAAAATACAAAGCCCCTTTAGCTGTCTCTCTGTCTAAGAAGAACACGATGTGGAGAGAGAGGGGGGGAAAGAGAGAGATGGAGAGATGGAGATATAGAGTTCTTGAGTGAGCGAGAGCAAGAGGAGAGAGGAGAAAGAGGAGAGAGAGGGAGGAGAGAGGGAGAGGAGAGAGAGGGGAGAGAGAGAGGATAATGAGGCAAGAGAGGAGAGAGGAGAAAGAGGAGAGAGAGGGAGGAGAGAGGGAGAGGAGAGAGAGGAGAGAGAGAGAGGATAATGAGGCAAGAGAGGAGAGAGCAGAGAAAGAGAGAGAGCAGAGCAAGAAAAGAGAGAGGAGAGAGAGAATAGAGAGAGAATAGAGAGAGAGAATAGAGAGAGGAGAGAGAGGAGAGCGAGCAGAAAGAGAGCGAGTGAGTGAAATAATGTATTTTTAGTTGTGTGATATAATATGAAAGGATGTAAATCAGAAACACCTTGGTGTAGAAGCAGTATATCAGCAGACCCCATAGCAGAGAGAGAGGCTCTGAAAGGAACACTGAACTTCTCAACTACACTCACTCTATGAGGATGACTAAGGATAAATAGACACACACACAAACACACACACACACACACTCACACACACACTCACACACACACACACACACTCACACACACACACACACACACACACAGCGGATTGAGATGACTAGTTTGGAGTGGTTTATTGCTAACCACTGTGCTTCTTTGGTAGTTTATTGCTAATCAAGGTTTGGTACACCACCATGAACAAAAAGGCACCACGGGCATACAGTACTTTTGATTAATTTACTATTTCATCCCTCCACAAGAATATAGTACCAACACAAATCTAGGGATTCCAGCTGAGCCGACTGGCCGTTTGTTCTGTTGGTGCCATTGCCAGCCAAGTCGACTGGTCGTTCGTTCCATTGAGGTTCGTTCCACTGCAAGTTGCTGTGCCAAACAAAGATGGTTGCTTACCAGACTCTTCTCCATCGCTAGCTAGCCAAGTGCACAGCTAACATAATCACTTCAAACAGAAGCTGGAGAACAAGCACACCAACTGAATTTAATTTACATTAACCTGCTATTCTATTGACATGTCTTTGTATCAGTGGGGGCTGGTGGGAGGGGCAAAAGAGCTGGCTAATTATAATGGCTGGAATGGAATTGATGTCAACATGTGGTTTCCATACATTTGATTTGTTTGATTCAGTTCCATTTAACACTGGTTGATGGAACACTGGACGACGGAACACTGAACGACGGAACACCGGACGACGGAACACCGGACAACGGAACACTGAACGACGGAACACTGAACGACGGAACACCGGACGACGGAACACCGGATGACGGAACACCAGACGACGGAACACCGGACGACGGAACACTGGAAGATGGAACACCGGATGTTGAAACACTGGGAGTGAAGCAATTTCTTTGACAGAAGAGTAAATAAGTAGCCTATTTATGCATCATAGGCCTACCCATAAATAGCTTTTTTAGCAAAGCTTAGAATGTGTCTCAATTACAATGCCAATTACATTGCTTGTTTTGACTAACACGTTGTAGAATATTACCTACAGTATGGTGTTATCATACATCCGAACTCATAACCTAACAGGCATTTTGAAAAGACATCGAACTAATGAACCTTGACATCTTCTATGGAGACCTAGAAGAAGCTGCCTCATGCATTTCAAAATGTACATTACCACGAGTAGCTGGTTAAAGTTTCATCTGTGTGGGCTGTGGGGATGTACCATCGTTCAAAGTAGAGCAGGTGCATTAGCAATGGTGTTTCATTGAGATGGCATTAAAACCGGTATTAAACCTGCACTACCATTACCTTTGGAGAAATGTTATACGTTTTTTCCTTCAGAGTTATTAGAATCCTGTCACTATAAATCTACCCAAAGATATGCAACACAGTATAAGCTGATGAAATAACTGTGAGCATTAAGATTTTCCCTCCTCTTTTCCTGACTCATCAAATTTCCATGTAAACATTTTCTTCTTCTCACTCACAGCTCTGTCTACCCATTCACAAAGCTCTGTTTACCCCACCACAGAGCTCTGTCTACCCTATTACAGAGTTCTGTCTACAACACCACAGAGCTCTGTTTACCCCATCTTAGAGCTCTCTCAACCCCATTACAGAGCTCTGTCTACACCAAAAGAGGGCTATGTCTACCCAATTACAGAACTCTGTCTACCCCATCACAAATCTTTGTTTACCCCATCACATATCTGTCTTCCCCATCACAGATCTCTGTCTTCCCCATCACAGATCTCTGTGTACCCCATCGCAGATCTCTGTCTACCCCATTACAGAGCTCTGTGTACCCCATCGCAGATCTCTGTCTACCCCATCACAGAGCTCTCTCAACCCCATTACAGAGCTCTGTCTACCCCAAAAGAGGGCTATGTCTTCTCAATTACAGATCTCTGTCTACCCCATCACAAATCAAATCAAAATCAAATCAAATGTATTTATATAGCCCTTTGTACATCAGCTGATATCTCAAAGTGCTGTACAGAAACCCTGCCTAAAACCCCAAACAGCAAGCAATGCAGGTGTTGAAGCACGTTGGCTAGGAAAAACTCCCTAGAAAGGCCAAAACCTAGGAAGAAACCTAGAGAGGAAGCAGAATATGAGGGGTGGTCAGTCCTCTTCTGGCTGTGTCGGTGGAGATTATAACAGAACATGGCCAAGATGTTCAAATGTTCATAAATGACCAGCATGGTCAAATAATAGGTCTGGGACAGGTAGCACGTCCGGTGAACAGGTCAGGATTCCATAGCAGCAGGCAGAACAATTGAAACTGGAGCAGCAGCACGTCCAGGTGGACTGGGGACAGCAATGAGTCATCCTGCCAGGTAGTCCTGAGGCATGGTCCTACAGCTCAGGTCCTCCGAGAGAGAGAAAGCAAGAGAAAAAGAGAGAATTAGAGAGAGCATACTTACATTCACACAGGACACCAGAAAAGACAGGAGAAGTACTCCAGATATAACAAACTGACCCTAGCCCCCCGACACATAAACTACTGCGGCATAAATACTGGAGGCTGAGACAGGAGGGGTCAGGTGACACTGTGGCTCCATCCGATGATACCCCCCCGGACAGGGCCAAACAGGAAGGATATAACCCCACCCACTTTGCCAAAGCACAGCCCCCACACCAATAGAGGGATATCTTCAACCACCAACTTACCATCCTGAGACAAGGCCGAGTATAGCCCACAAAGATCTCCGCCACGGCACAACCCAAGGGGGGGGCGCCATTCCAGACAGGAAGATTACGTCAGTGACTCAACCCACTCAAGTGACGCACCCCTCCTAGGGACGGCATGAAAGAGTCTTCAGTAAAGACTTAAAGGTTGAGACCGAGTTTGCGTCTCTCACAGGGGTAGGCAGACCATTCCATAAAAATGGACCTCTATAGGAGAAGGCCCTGCCTCCAGCTGTTTGCTTTGAAATTCTAGGGACAATTAGGAGGCCTGCGTCTTGTGACCGTAGCATACGTGTAGGTATGTACGGCAGGACCAAATCAGAGAGATAGGTTGGAGCAAGCCCATGTAATGCTTTGTAGGTTAGCAGTAAAACCTTGAAATCAGCCCTTGCCTTGACAGGAAGCCAATGTAGGGAGGCTAGCACTGGAGTAATATGACCACATTTTTTGGTTCTAGTCAGGATTTTAGCAGCCGTATTTAGCACTAACTGAAGTTTATTTAGTGCTTTATCCGGGTAGCCGGAAAGTAGAGCATTGCAGTGGTCTAACCTAGAAGTAACAAAAGCATGGATACATTTTTCTGCATCATTTTTGGACAGAAAGTTTCTGATTTTTGCAATGTTACGTAGATGGAAAAAAGCTGTCCTTGAAACAGTCTTGATATGTTCGTCAAAAGAGAGATCAGGGTCCAGAGTAACGCCGAGGCCCTTCACAATTTAATTTGAGACGACTGTACAACCATTAAGATTAATTGTCAGATTCAACAGAAGATCTTTTTGTTTCTTGGGACCTAGAACAAGCATCTCTGTTTTGTCCGAGTTTAGAAGTAGAAAGTTTGCAGCCATCCACTTCCTTATGTCTGAAACACAGGCTTCTAGCGAGGGCAATTTTGGGGCTTCACCATGTTTCATTGAAATGTACAGCTGTGTGTCATCCGCATAGCAGTGACAGTTAACATTATGTTTTCGAATGACAATCCCAAGAGGTAAAATATATAGTGAAAACAATAGTGGTCCTAAAACGGAACCTTGAGGAACACCGACATTTACAGTTGATTTGTCAGAGGTCAAACCATTCACAGAGACAAACTGAAATCTTTCCGACAGATAAGATCTAAACCAGGCCAGAACTTGTCCTTGTAGACCAATTTGGGTTTCCAATCTCTCCAAAAGAATGTGGTGATAGATGGTATCAAAAGCAGCACTAAGGTCTAGGAGCACGAGAACAGATGCAGAGCCTCGGTCTGATGCTATTAAAGGTCATTTACCACCTTCACAAGTGCAGTTTCAGTGCTATGATGAAGTCTACAATCAGACTGAAGCATTTCGTATACATTGTTTGTCTTCAGGAAGGCAGTGAGTTGCTGCGCAGAAGCCTTTTCAAAAATGTTTGAGAGGAATGGAAGATTCGATATAGGCTGATATTTTTTTCTATTTTCTGGGTCAAGGTTTGGCTTTTTCAAGAGAGGCTTTATTCCTGCCACGCTTAGTGAGTTTGGTACACATCTGGTGGATAGAGAGCCGTTTATTATGTTCAACATAGGAGGGCCAAGCACAGGAAGCAGCTCTTTCAGTAGTTTAGTTGGAATAAGGTCCAGTATGCAGCTTGATGGTTTAGAGGCCATGATTATTTTCATCATTGTGTCAAGGGATATAGTACTTGTAACGGGATTCTTTCTGGGAAGGAGAGGCGGACCAAAATGCAGCGTGGTTATAATTCATGTTTTTTTAATAATGAAACTATACATGAATAAACTACAAAAACAAGAAACGTGAAAACCCGAAACAGTCCCGTGTGGTACAAACACTGACACAGGAGACAATCACCCACAAAACCCAACACCAAACAGGCTACCTAAATATGGCTCCCAATCAGAGACAATGACTAACACCTGCCTCTGATTGAGAACCATATCAGGCCCAAACACAGAAACAGACAAACAAGACATCCAACATAGAATGCCCACTCAGATCACACCCTGACCAAACAAAACATAGAAACATACAAAGCAAACTATGGTCAGGCTGTGACAGTACAGTGTCTCTCTTGATCCTAAGTCCTGGCAGAGTTGTGCAGACTCGGGACAACTGAGCTTTGAAGGAATACGCAGATTTAAAGAGGAGTCTGAAATTTGCTTTCTAATAATGACGATATTTTCCTCAAAATATTTCATGAATTAATTACTGCTGAAGTGAAAGCCATCCTCACTTGGGGAATGCTGCTTTTTAGTTAGCTTTGCGACAGTATCAAAAATACATTTTGGATTGTTCTTATTTTCCTCAATTAAGTTGGAAAAATAGGATGATCACAGACCTCTGTCTAACCCATCACAAAGTTCTGTCTACCCCATCACAGAACTCTGTCTACCCCATCACAGACCTCTGTCTGCCCCACCACAGAGCTCTGTCTACCCCATTACAGACCTCTGTCTAATCCATCACAAAGTTCTGTCTACCCCATCACAGAACTCTGTCTACCCTATTACAGAGCTCTGTCTACCCTATTACAGAGCTCTGTCTACCCCACTACAGAGCTCTGTCTACCCCATCACAGAGCTCTGTCTGCCCCACTACAGAGCTCTGTCTACCCCATCACAGAGCTATGTCTGCCCCACTACAGATCTCTGTCTACCCCATCAAAGAGCTCTGTCTACCCCATCACAGAGTTGTCTACCCCATCACAGAACTCTGTCTACCCCGTTACAGACCTCTGTCTAACCCATTACAAATCTCTGTCTACCCCATCACAGAGCTCTGTCTCTCCCATCACAGAGCACTGATGGAATAGGCATTTACACTAGTCTTGTGCTTACTGTACATGGAGCCAAACTGTTGGAAGTAGCGAGCCTGGAATTGTGTGCTTTATAACCTTTTGACTGATCTGCAAATCAGTAAAGTCTGACATGTTCTACTGTAGAAGGTCAAACTGGGTTACAGTAACTGGAAATGTACAGTACCCTCTTTAGAGACATAGAGAGAGAGAGAGAGAGAGAGAGAGAGAGAGAGAGAGAGAGAGAGAGACTTTTGACTTTTGGTCTTTCTTTATTGAAACATTCTCAATTCATTTAAAACTCACCCCCACTCCTAAAATAAAAATATAAAAACCCTCTCCTACAACCGTATATCCAAAACATCTTCCCCAGCAATACAGACAGCCCCCCAACACACCATATCTCCTCAAACATCTCCACACATTTGATCATTTTATAGAACTCAAACTCAACCCTAAGGCGCGCAGAGACCATCCCATTAAACAGTAGTAAAGGGTCTGTTATCCCCCACCTTTGACCCTGTTCCTCCTTGTTAGCCAAATAGCTAACTTTGCCTGAGCAAACAGAAAATTCAACAAAACACATTTTTCTTTCTCCTTACTCGAATACCTGTATCCCATTATAAACATCCCAACAGCAAAAACCACCCCCAACCTGTCACACAGACATTCCAACAGAGACATTAATGGCATTAACCTGGTGCACACAGAAAACACATGAATTACAGTTTCTTTCATTTGACAGAAAGGACACCCCTGCCCAATTCCCGGATCAACCCGTGCCAACCAGCTGTTAGTGGCCAGGGCTCCATGAAGAACCCTCCACTGGAGGTCCCCTGACCTCTTTGGTACTGGGGGTTTGTAGAGCGCCCTCCATCTAAAACCCACCATACTCTCCGCCCCACATACCCCCTGCCACTGATGAGCCTTCACTCCTGTTAGGCTTCTAATGCTCCTAACCTTAACGCAGAGGTTGTAGAGGGCTTTACCTCCCCACCCCCTCAAACTCCCCAGGCTCGGAGTGTTAAAATCTAACAAGTCCTCCAGACCCCCTTGCCAGTCTCCAGTCTCTGCCGTCACCTGCAGTGGCGGGAACATTGGTGGCCCCTCTCCCTTTGGCCTCTCAAACACCCCCCTTACCGGCTCAGACAGTGCCTCCTGGACCTCCTCCAGGAATCTCTCCAGCAGCCTAAGAGATGTTATTCCTGTTTGTTGCGCCAAGACCTCCGGGGTTTTCCACCCCTCCTCTCCCAGCAATCTCAGGTCACCCAGCCTTTGTAAACCCCCTGCCATCAGTTGCCTCTGCAGGGTGGCCGACTGAACCGATCTCAAAGGGATGGCTGGGTTGTGGAAGATAGGCTCCTCCCACACCCACTGCCCAGGCTCCACACCCCCTTCTCGTGTGGGCCTTAGCAGCTGCCAGGCCCTCAGCACCGCAGAGTAAAACTCTGAGAGACCTACTGTACTCAGCCTCTCCAGCTTCATGAGGAACAGCTGCCGGTCCAACCCTAATCCGCCAGCTCTCCTCAGCAGCGCGCATGCTGGTTCCCTCCAGCCAACATCAGTGTGGTACAGCAGTCTCTGCACCGCCTTTAGTCGGAAAGCAGCCATCCTGCTCTCCAGTTCCACCAGGCCCTGTCCTACTTCGTGGACGGTCATGTACAAAACTGCTGCCTTCAGCCAGTGATGTCCCGACCAAAAGAAGTCCACCAGCTTGCGTTGCAGGTCTGCAAGCAGACCGGCGGGGGGTTGAGGACAGCCAGTTTATGCCACAAGGAAGATGCCACCAGGTTGTTGATTATCAGCACCCTCCCTCTATATGACACTTGGGACAGGAGCCACCTCCACCTGGCCAGTCTTGACACCACTGCCTGTGACAGCCCCTCCCAGTTCTTGCTGACCCACCTCTCCGAGCCCAGGTACACCCCCAACACTTTAAGCCCTTCACAACCCCACTGCAAACCCCTGGAAGCAGAGGAGGAGCCCTATCCCCCATGCCCCACATAACAGAGCTTTGCTCTTTCCCCAGTTTACCTTAGCTGATGAAGCTCCCTCGTACACCTTCAGACTGGTCTCTAGTTCCTGCATATCTTGCCCATCCCTGACCATCACAGAAACATCATCTGCATATGCTGAGACTGCTATTCCTGTCACCACATCCATGCCTGTCCAGCACACTCCCCGCAGTCTCCTGCGTAGCAGTCCTAAAAAAGGCTCAATGGCTAGTGTGTACAGCTGCCCAGATAGAGGGCATCCTTGTCTAATGCCCCGTCTCACCCAGACTGGCCTACTGAGCCCCCCTCCCACCTTAACCATACATGACGCCCCAGCATACAACAGCTTCACACAGGTCACAAAACTCTTCCCAAACCCAAACACAGACATCACATTAAACAGATACTCATGATCCACTCTATCAAAAGCCTTCTCTTGATCTAAAGAGACCAGTCCAAAGTTCACATTAGAACCTCTCGACAAGTCCAACATGCCCCTAATCAAGAACAAGTTGTCCGTGATTGAGCGTCCCGGTACACAATATGTCTGGTCCTTGTGTATTATAGAGTCCAGATGGGACTTCAGTCTGTTAGAGAGGACCTTGGCAAAAAT
The DNA here is from genome assembly GCF_018296145.1 of Oncorhynchus tshawytscha. NCBI lineage: Eukaryota > Metazoa > Chordata > Actinopteri > Salmoniformes > Salmonidae > Oncorhynchus > Oncorhynchus tshawytscha. The sequence goes on along the minus strand of NC_056431.1, from coordinate 75,318,214 downwards.
CTTGTAGTCCGCACAGAGTAATGCCACAGGCCTCCAGTTCTTAAGTTCACACAAGTCCCCTTTTTTGGGCAGGAGAGTCAGAGCCGCCCGACGGCAGCTCATCGGCAACTCTCCTACCCCGACGCATTCACGCAACACGCAAAAGAAATCCTGTCCAATTGTTCCCCAATTTTTTGTAAAATTCCACTGGAAGTCCATCGACCCCGGGTGCACGACCGGGGGACATCTGGGTTACTGCCTCTGCCAGTTCATGTGACAACAGAGGAATGTCCATTTCATCCCTCTGTGCCCGAGAGAGCTTAGGGAGTCCTGCGAACAAGACCTGAGCACACATAGGATCACACATTTCTGCCCTATACAATTCAGTATAAAACTCCACAGTCCGCTCCCGCATCTCCCCCACCACAGAGGTCACCCGCCCATCAGACAGCCGTAGACAATGCATACCCTTGGCTTCACTGCTCTGTCTTTCCAAACCAAAGAAGAAGGAGCTGGGAGCATCCATCTCCTTGAGCATGGAGAACCTAGCTCTTACAAGTGCTCCCTTTGCTTTAACCTGGAAAAAACTGCCCAGATCCCTACGTAATTCGGCTAAGTTAGCCTGGAGGCCTACATTGCCTTGCCCCACCATCTCTACCTCCATCTCACTAATACACCGCTCTAGTTCCCCCAACACTCTCCTAGCCTCTGAGGATGAGAGAGCTGTGTACTGTTGACAGAAAAGCCGAATTTGCACTTTCCCCACATCCCACCATTGACTCAGAGACTCATACTCCTCTCTTCGCTGCCCCCATCTTTCCCAAAAAATCTGGAAACCTGAGCAAAAAGTGGCATCTTGTAAGAGCTTTACATTGAACTTCCAATAAGATGCCTGCCGGGGCCCTGGTGAAATAGACAGCCGAGCCATGGTTATGTGGTGATCCGAAAACCCCACTGGGAGAATGGTAGCACCCAGCAGCCTATTGCTCTGATTCCTGGACATGTAAAAACGATCAAGTCGAGCTGCACTCACCCTAGCCCCAAAAACCTTCACCCACATATACTGTCTTGTGTTTGGATGTTTAGTTCTCCAAACATCCACTAGGTCAAACTGATTAAAGATATCCCTTAACACTCCCACTGACACTGAATGAGGCTCTTCCCCATTTCTGTCTTTTGTAAAATCCATTGTACAGTTCCAGTCACCTCCGATCACCAGCGTCTCCTCAGGCGCTACTTGTGAGAGTTCCTGTCTAAGACTCCCAAATAGAACCCCTCTTTCTCTCCCTGTGTTAGGCACATACACATTTATAAAGACAAAACACATGTTGTTAATTTCTGCTTTAACAACAAGCAACCTACCCCTACACACCTCCTTTGAGGAGCAAATTTTTACAGCCAGACCCGGTGCAAAAAGGACTGCCACCCCTGCACTAAGATTTGTCCCATGGCTCAACACACTTGCCCCTTTCCACCAGAGCCCCCAATCAACTTCATTCACCACATCACTATGCGTCTCCTGCAGAAACAACACCTGTACTTTTTTTTGTTTTACATATTCACCCAACACACTCCTCTTTCCCGCATCTCTGGCGCCATTTATATTGAGCGAGCCTACCCGAAGAGTCTCCATAAGAAGTGGGAGAAAAGCCAGCAGAGAAATAGACCAATAGCAAAGCTCAAAAACCCCCAGTGTCAGTAAGAAATTAAACATTTAAACAGTGTCTGAAGGTAAACCTTTAAGCACTGTTGTGACCCACTTCCTCAACCTAAACCGTTTCCTGGGTGAGAGGACACCATGCCCCTCATTTGTCATAGCATGTTGTACTGATCTTACAAACTTTCTAGGATCAGGAAAAAAACTTTTTTCCCCTTAGTCTCATTCAGGAACCTTGTCAGTTCTCTCAACGTGTACTTAGACCCCTCTGGTTGACTGGCTGTCAGCTCCGGGCCAATTGAAGAGGAGTCTGAAAAAAAGAACTCCTCATCCTCTTCCTCAGACTCACTTTCCTCCTCTTCTCTATCTCCCACCCTGACCACCTGCCCTTTCTCTCTGGTTAGGGCCTCACCCACAGCAACAGGCAACATTTCCATGGTGCCTTTGTCCACACCCTTTTTCCTTTTCCTCTTGACACCCTCCTCCTCCCCCTAATCTCTTACACTTCCCCACTATACTCTCCTCATCCACTAGAATAACCTGACTAGACGCAGTATCATCTGCACCACCCTCCATAGCATGACTAGGGCCAGCCTCAGCTACACCACCCTCCATAGCATGACTAGGGCCAGCCTCAGCTACACCACCCTCCATAGAATGACTAGGGCCAGCCTCAGCTACACCACCCTCCATAGCATGACTAGGGCCAGCCTCAGCTACACCACCCTCCATAGCATGACTAGGCCCAGCCTCAGCTACACCACCCTCCATAGCATGACTAGGCCCAGCCTCAGCTACACCACCCTCCATAGCATGACTAGGGCCAGCCTCAGCTACACCACCCTCCATAGCATGACTCGGCCCAGCATCATCTGCACCACCCTCCATAGCATGTCTAGGCCCAGCCTCAGCTACCCCACCATCTCTAGCCTGACTAGACCCAGCCTCTGCTTCTCCACCATCTCTAGCCTGACTAGACCCAGCCTCCACTACCCTACCATCTCTAGCCTGACTAGACCCAGCCTCTGCTTCTCCACCATCTCTAGACTGACTAGGCCCAGCCTCTGCTGTCTGCATCTCCTTACCCCCTGAATTTTGACCTCGATTTCCCCCACTTGCGCTTGTACCCTCACCTTGTCTATGGCCTTTATGTGGGCACGCAAAACTCTTGTGCCCCAAATCCCCACATTCAAAACACCGTAGACTATCTGTGCTGGCAAAACCTGCATAGAGCCCCTCCCCATGCCTCACTTTAAAATGCACATTTAGCTGTTGCTCATTATTGTTCAGAAACATAAACACTTGCCTCCTGAACGAAACAACGTGCTTAACGGCATCTGCCTGAAAACCTGCTGACAGTACACGGAAACCGCTAGCAAACTTACCAAAACGACTCAGCTCTTTCCTAATTTGATCATCCGTAATAAACGGAGGCAAATTTGCCACTACAACTCTTGTTGAAGGGGTAGAGAGAGGTGAAATTGACACCAACACATCCCTTACAAATATTCCGCTAGCAATTAGCCTACCGACCAAATTAGCCCTTTTCATGAACACAACCACAGCTTTGTTCATTCTAGAAGCAGAATGTATAAACTCAGCTCCTACCTCTTCACCGACCGCGAGCAGAACCTCCTCCACCTTAACTCCGTTCTCAGGAACACACCTGAATCCATGCTGTATCGACAGCGTCTCCTCCGCGCTAGGCTGAGAAGCCATTGCGCACACTACACCTTCCAACCCCCAGGAAAGTTGCTCTGTCCTCTTCCACCCTAACTTTGAAAAAAAAACTTTGGATACCACTAAAAACAAATATTGCATTAACCCTCCACCATAGAAAATAACATGTAAAGAAAAGAATCAAGAAAGTTAGTTAGGATAGAGCTTTCCACACCAAACACTCAAACTCCAAAAACTCCCAGCATGCACCGAGAGAGAGAGATAGAGAGAGAGAGAGATAGAGATAGAGAGAGAGAGAGAGATAGAGAGAGCGAGAGAGACAGAGAGAGAGAGAGGCAGAGAGAGAGAGAGAGAGAGAGAGAGAGAGAGAGAGAGAGAGAGAGAGAGAGAGAGAGAGAGAGAGAGAGAGAGAGAGAGAGAGAGAGAGAGAGAGAGAGAGAGAGAGAGAGAGAGAGAGAGAGAGAGAGAGAGAGAGAGAGAGAGAGAGAGAGAGAGAGAGAGAATAAGTTCAGTCAGGCTGAGTTATATATATATATATGTTATACATACTGTGTAAGTCTTGTCTTCCCAATGCTGCAAAAACAGTAGATCAAAAGTTATGGACAACGTATGTAAATGACTAAGCTTTCAATCGCTTCCTAACGATACCAGTTTCCTTCTGTGGCTGTCACAAGCTATATGGAAAATCACATCTGTTGATTATAATGTGTCAGACATCTTCATTAAGGCGTATCCAGAGAAACAGAGAGGGGAAACGTCTGGCAGAGAGGACAAATAAACAGAGAGAAAAGAGAAAAAAGGTGAGAGACAGTGAGATGTACAAACCAAAAAGAGGGGGCTTAGACAGATGAGGGAGATAGATAGAGAGAGAAAGAGAAAGAGAGGGGGCTTAGACAGATGAGAGAGAGAGAGAGAGAGAGAGAGGGGGCTTAGACAGATGAGGGAGATAGATAGAGATAGAAAGAGAGAGAGAGAGGGGGCTTAGACAGGAGAGAGAGAGAGAGAGAGAGAGAGAGAGAGAGAGAGAGAGAGAGAGAGAGAGAGAGAGAGAGAGAGAGAGAGAGAGAGAGAGAGAGAGAGAGAGAGAGAGAGAGAGAGAGAGAGAGAGAGCTTAGACAGATGAGATAGAGGGAGCTGAGACAGAAAGAGGGAGCTTAGACAGCATGCACTGCGGGAGAGAGAGAGAAAGAGAGAGAAAGAGGGAGAGAATAAGTTCAGTCAGGCTGTTTTAGTGACAAACAGGTGGCAGGCGTTGGGGGAATGGGGGGCATCAAAGGGAACGATGTGTCGCTGGGGCTCCCAGCCTGGCATAAAGATGCAAGGGCTCCCAGCCTGACAGAGACACTGGTGCTCCCAGCCCGACAGAGACATTGCCTTTTCAAGGCCTGTCAGCCTGATAGCATGTTAACTCACACCTATTTAGTTTGTTTGGGGGGAGATGAATATATGAAGATGATGCCTTAGTGTATAAGCAAGAGTGCAATTGGTCTTTGGACTGAATGGGTATGAATTACAGTAAACAGTGCAAAGTAAAAACAGCAGCCATGCTGGACGTCAGTCACCCAGAGCTCCTCTAGCGTTCTCAGACGTCAGTCACTCAGAGCTCCTCTAGAGTTCTGTAAGGACTCAGTCCTCAGTCACTCAGAGCTCCTCTAGAGTTCTCAGACCTCAGTCACTCAGACCTCCTCTAGAGATCTCTTAGGACTCAGTCACCCAGAGCTCGTCTAGAGTTCTGTAAGGACTCAGACCTCAGTCACTCAGAGCTCCTCTAGAGTTCTGTGAGGACTCAGACCTCAGTCAGTCAGAACTTCTCTAGAGTTTTGTAAGAACTTAGACCTCAGTCACTCAGAGCACCTCTAGACTTCTGTGAGGACTCAGTCCTCAGTTACCCAGAGCTCCTCTAGAGTTCTGTTACTACTCAGTCACCCAGAGCTCGTCTAGAGTTCTGTTAGGACTCAGTAATCCAGAGCTCCTCTAGAGTTCTGTGAGGACTCAGTCCTCAGTCACCCAGAGCTCGTCTAGAGTTCTGTTAGGACTCAGTAACCCAGAGCTCCTCTAGAGTACTGTTGTGACTCAGACCTCAGTCACTCAGAGCTCCTCTAGAGTCATTTTAGGACGCAGTCACCCAGAGCTCCTTTAGAGTTCTGTAAGGACTCAGACCTCAGTCACTCAGAGCTCCTCTAGACTTCTGTGAGGACTCAGTACTCAGTCACTCAGAGCTCCTGACCTCAGTCAGTCAGAGCTCATCTAGAGTTCTGTAAGGACTCAGACCCCAGTAGCTCAGAGCTCCTCTAGAGTTCTGTGAGGACTCAGACCTCAGTCACTCAACCCCCCCCCCATATACTCCCTCCTCACCTTCCCTCTCTACCCGCTCCCATATTGTTCCTCCTCACCTTCCCTCTCTACCCCCCATATTGTCCCTCCTCACCTTCCCTCTCTACCCCCACATGGTCCATCCTCAACTTCCCTCTCTACCCCCACATAGTCCCTCCTCACTTTCCCTCTCTGCCCCCCACATAGTCCCTCCTCACTTTCCCTCTCTGCCCCCCACATAGTCCCTCCTCACCTTCCCTCTCTACCCCCACATAGTCCCTCCTCACTTTCCCTCTCCGTCCCCCACATAGTCCCTCCTCACCTTCCCTCTCTACCCCCCACATAGTCCTTCCTCACCTTCCCTCTCTGCCCCCCACATAGTCCCTCCTCACTTTCCCTCTCTACCCCCCACAAAGTCCATTCTCTACCCCCACATAGTCCCTCCTCACCTTCCCTCTCTGCCCCCTTACATAGTCCCTCCTCACCTTCCCTCTCTACCCCCACATAGTCCCTCCTCACCTTCCCTCTCTGCCCCCTTACATAGTCCCTCCTCACCTTCCCTCTCTGCCCCCCACATAGTCCCTCCTCACCTTCCCTCTCTACCCCCACATAGTCCTTCCTCACCTTCCCTCTCTGCCCCCCACATAGTCCCTCCTCACCTTCCCTCTCTACCCCCCACATAGTCCTTCCTCACCTTCCCTCTCTGCCCCCACATAGTCCCTCCTCACCTTCCCTCTCTGCCCCCTTACATAGTCCCTCCTCACCTTCCATCTCTGCCCCCCACATAGTCCCTCCTCACCTTCCCTCTCTACCCCCCACATAGTCCTTCCTCACCTTCCCTCTCTGCCCCCACATAGTCCCTCCTCACCTTCCCTCTCTACCCCCACATAGTCCTTCCTCACCTTCCCTCTCTGCCCCCCACATAGTCCCTCCTCACCTTCCCTCTCTACCCCCCACATAGTCCTTCCTCACCTTCCCTCTCTGCCCCCACATAGTCCCTCCTCACCTTCCCTCTCTGCCCCCTTACATAGTCCCTCCTCACCTTCCCTCTCTGCCCCCCACATAGTCCCTCCTCACCTTCCCTCTCTACCCCCACATAGTCCTTCCTCACCTTCCCTCTCTGCCCCCACATAGTCCCTCCTCACCTTCCCTCTCTACCCCCCACATAGTCCTTCCTCACCTTCCCTCTCTGCCCCCACATAGTCCCTCCTCACCTTCCCTCTCTGCCCCCTTACATAGTCCCTCGACACCTTCCCTCTCTGCCCCCACATAGTCCCTCCTCACCTTCCCTCTCTGCCCCCTTACATAGTCCCTCCTCACCTTCCCTCTCTGCCCCCCACATAGTCCCTCCTCACCTTCCCTCTCTACCCCCCACATAGTCCTTCCTCACCTTCCCTCTCTGCCCCCACATAGTCCCTCCTCACCTTCCCTCTCTACCCCCGCACATAGTCCTTCCTCACCTTCCCTCTCTGCCCCCCACATAGTCCCTCCTCACCTTCCCTCTCTGCCCCCTTACATAGTCCCTCGCACCTTCCCTCTCTGCCCCCGACATAGTCCCTCCTCACCTTTCTCTGTCTACCCCCCTTCCCCCACGTATCCCCTCGGTACCTTCACACGTCTACCACATCTCCCATCAGATGACCACAACTAGAGGCTCCAGTCAAATACAAATCTAAATGTTTCCCATCAGCCCCTGTGTTCATGAAGCTAAGCTTGTTCCTCTGGTACCATCAAGAAAATGGGCGCATTTCATCTGTGTGTTTGGCGGTGTAATGGCTGGTAATGTAAGGGGTTGGTAGGCTCAGGACACTTTCAAAGAAAATACCTAAACAGCAGTTGGTTCTGACGGTACAGAATAAATACTACGTCATGTGTCAACGTGTTGCCAAGGTGATTAAATCCAATAACATCTTTCCTCTCACATACTGGCGGCTGACAATTAGAATTCTGCTAATTATTCTACAGATTATTGTGACCAGTTTCTGAATACTTATGAAACTCAAGAATGTTGCTTTTGGCAACATGACAGAGTCTATTGCTGAAGTGTGAAAACTAATTTTCCCCTAAACATTGTTTACAACCATGTCAGAGGATATTGGTTATCTTCTTAGGGATAGGGGGCAGTATTCAAACGTTTGGATGAATGAGGTGCCCAAAGTAAACTGCCTGTTACTCAGGCCCAGATGCTAGGGTATGCATATAATTGGTAGATGGGAAAACACTCTAAAGTTTCCAAAACTGTTAAAACCTGTTATGGCTGCAATCCCCCTATCGGGATAAGTGTCATCAACAACCGCTGAATAGCATAACGCTACATTCAATAAATATTACTACAAGTATTTATATTTATATTATATTATATATATTATATTATATGATTGTGTAAGTTTATCGATCGCACGATAAACATTAAGTACACTTAGCAATCAGGTAGCTCGGTCACGAAAATCAGAAAAGCAATCAAATTAATAATTTACCTTTGATGATCTTCGGATTTTTTCACTCACGAGACTCCCATTTACACAACAAATGTTCTGTTTGTTCCATAAAGATGTTTTTATATCCAAAATACCTCAGTTTGTTTGTCGCGTTATGTTCTGAAATCCACAGGAAAGAGCGGTCACGACAACGCAGTCGAAAATTCTAAATAGTCCACAGAAACATGTCAAAGTTTTTTATAATCATACCTCAAGTTGTTTTTAAAATATATAATCGATAATATATCAACCGTAAATGTCTTTCACAGTAGGAGAGGGAAAGGAAATGGCTGTCCGAATTCTGTTGAGCGAGCAAAACTCATGTGACCACTTGACGCGATGTTATCGTTCTGGCTCATTTTTCAAAATAAAAGTCTGAAACTATGTCTGAAGACTGTTGACACCTTGAGAAAGCGACAATATTTTGACAGTTTTGGAAACTAGAGTGTTTTCTATCCAATACTAAAAATAATATGCATATATAAGCAACTGAGACTGAGGAGCTGGCCATTTACAATGGGCACCTTTTCATCCAAGCTACTCAATACTGCCCCTGCAGCCATATGAAGTTAAAATAATGTCTGTGAGTATAAAATAACTGATATGGCAGGCGAAAACCCGACGACAATCCATCCAGTTTTTTTTTCTTCAGCTCACCCCTGATTACTATGGCTGTCAATGGGAATATAAAAGGAATAACTCCCAGATTGCAGTTCCCAGGGCTTCCAGTAGACGTCAACAGTCTTTAGAAAGATTTTTAGGCTTGTTTTTGAAAAATGAGCGAAAATTTGTAGTTTTTGTAAGTGGCCCCATTTTGGCTGTAGTGTTTGTAGCACGTTCCGGTGTGCATTTTGTTATTTATCTCCGGGTAACAACAATACTATTCTCCATCTTAAATTTGAAAATGTATTTACATATTAGGGTACCTGAGGATTGATTATAAATGTTGTGTAACTTGTTTATTGCTAACTTACGGGATTCATTTGTATGCAATTTGAACGAGGGAAACAGGATTACTGAGTCTTGCGCACCAATTAAACTGTCTTTTTTGGGATATAAAGAAGGACTATCGAAAAAAAGGACTATTTGTTATGTAGCTGGAACCCTTGTGATTGCAACCTGATGAAGATCTTCAAAGGTAAGTGGTTTATTTTAAGGCTATTTCTGACTTTTGTGATGCCTCTGCTTGGATGGAAATGCTTTTGTGTGCGGGGCGCTGTCCTCATACTGTAATTACTAAAGGTCAGTCTCATACTATAGGCCAGTCTCATACTGTAGCTACTCTAGGCCAGTCTCATACTGTAATTACTATAGGCCAGTCTCATACTGTAATTACTATAGGCCAGTCTCATACTGTAATGACTATAGGCCAGTCTCATACTGTAGCTACTATAGGCCAGTCTCATACTGTAATTACTATAGGCCAGTCTCATAATGTAGCTACTATAGGCCAGTCTCATACTGTAATTACTATAGGCCAGTCTCATACTGTAGCTACTCTAGGCCAGTCTCATACTGTAATTACTATAGGCCAGTCTCATACTGTAATGACTATAGGCCAGTCTCATACTGTAATTACTATAGGCCAGTCTCATTCTGTAATTACTATAGGCCAGTTTCATACTGTAATTACTATAGGCCAGTTTCATACTGTAATTACTATAGGCCAGTTTCATACTGTAATTACTATAGGCCAGTCTCATACTGTAGCTACTCTAGGCCAGTCTCATACTGTAATTACTATAGGCCAGTCTCATACTGTAATGACTATAGGCCAGTCTCATACTGTAATTACTATAGGCCAGTCTCATACTGTAATTACTATAGGCCAGTTTCATACTGTAATTACTATAGGCCAGTTTCATACTGTAATTACTATAGGCCAGTCTCATACTGTAATTACTATAGGCCAGTTTCATACTGTAGCTACTAAAGGCCAGTTTCATACTGTAATTACTATACGCCAGTCTCATACTGTAATTACTATAGGCCAGTCTCATACTGTAGCTACTAAAGGCCAGTTTCATACTGTAGCTACTATAGGCCAGTCTCATACTGTAGCTCCTGAAGGCCAGTCTCATACTGTAGCAACTATAGGCCTCTACATACTATAGCTACTATAGGCCAATCTCATACGGTAAATGCTATAGGCCAGTCTCATACTGTAGCTACTATAGGCCAGTCTCATACTGTAGCTACTATAGGCCAGTCTCATACTGTAGCTACTATAGGGCTCTACATACTGTAGCTACTATAGGCCAGTCTCATACAGTAGCTACTATAGGCCTCTACATACTTTAACTACTATAGGCCAGTCTCATACTGTAGCTACTATAGGCCAGTTGAATCAGCAATACAACATTTGGTTTAATTATTTATTTACTAAATACCTAAACAATCACACAGAATTACACGTACACAGGATGGGTCATACATTGGTTACTAATTATGTCATGAAAATGCATGTCCCTGGTGGACGGAGCCGAAATGACGGCTGGTTACACAAAGGAAAGGGGGTTGGGATTGAATGAAAGAGCGGGAAGACTGAGGAACAAAAGGTTTTGTGTCTCTATCGGACTATGCTATTCTAAACTATGCTATCGTAAATACAGAATCTTATGCATTCTAAATAACTGCCCATTTGAAAAAGGGAAAAAGCAAAACATATTTACTCTGAGCTACGCTTAGATCGGTTGGTCGTAGATGGAAGGCCAGGTTGTTCTTTGAAGAATGTCTGGTTGTAGAAAGATTCTTGGTAGTAACGTCGTCGTGTGGTAGAACAAATACTCTGTCCGTCCTTTCCTTGCCCACGTTTACAGCTGCTTTGGCTAACGCAACGGCTAGTGAATAAGAGTTCAAAGTTCATACCAAGTTGCCATGCTAAATGCTCATGCTATATTCTGCCTGGTATAGTTGAAATTCATCCTTCCGGCGTGTAGATCGTCACCTTCACATTGAGATTCGATGAAGAACAAGATTCTTGTCGTTCAACCAGAGATCACGCTGAGTTTGGCTTAGTTCTGTAGATGATCTTGTCCTTTTAACGCAGGGACCGCAAGTCCTCATGTCCTTGGAAAAGAAAGTGGAATTTTCGTCAACGGCTTATATCGTGGTGAAGAGAAGGGCGTATTTCATAGTTTACAACCAATGTCTGTTCACTAGGGCGTGTCCTCTGAGTGAGCAGAGTCTTTACTGTAAAAACAATTCTGTCATTTAGAAGATAAAATTACATTTAGTCTTTTCACAAATAGTTTCATATTTAACCATTTAAATTGCACAACAATTCCATGCACGTAAAAACAGCTCTTGAGTAAGGTTCTGTGTGTGTGTGTGCACACGTGTGTGTCTTTGTGTGTGTGTGTGTGTGTCTGTGTGTGTGCGTGTGTGCGTGTGTGTGTCTGTATGTGTGTGTGTGTGTGTGCGTGCGTGTGTGTGTGTGTGTGTGTGTCTGTCTGTGGGACCTTGCTTTTCTCCGCCTTGTTTTCTATGCTGAATTTCTTTTTAAAGGTGCAGAATAAACGATCGTACTTATCGTGGTGTGTATTGAACCAACGCTCCGTGTGTGTGTGTGTGTTCAGGCAAACAGCATGAATATAATCAGCATGCTAATACCGATGATAGTCTGAGTTGTTCTGAATGGTGACGGGAAGGTGTTTTCTTCACAGGCATCATCACAAGGTGACCTTACACGATCACCTTTCCTCTCAGGGGTATCAGCGTAAAAAAAAAAAATCCTGTAATTTCTCTGTTATGCTCCCGGCACTCTTTTCAATTACAACCTTCAAAACTTTCAATGGGAAACTATTAAAAAAAAAAGAAGATGAAGCCCTGTGCAATATCTACGTCGGGGAAATAGGATGTGAATTTATGGAAAGGTCAAAATTAAATCAGAAAGGATGAATCCTTTAGAGAGCAGAGCAGGAATCCAAATGACCGTCACTTCATGAAAGTTGTAGAGATATGTAGGCTTCACTGGAGTGGCTGCTGGCAAGGGCCTATCACTTCACATTGGGTTACAGAGAACATACAGAGAACGTGCGTTTTCATTGGCGGGGGGAGGGGGAGCTTACAATACAAAGCCAATAGGTAGGACCAAGTGTTAGACCTAAAACAACCTGGTGTACAAAGCCAATTGGTAACTAGTTTGAGCAGCTGTCCAATAAAAATTTAAAAAGCCTTGATGACCGAACACTATTCAACACAGACAGCAGCTATGGATCTGAAGGGTAGAGGAGCACAAGGCATTTAACACAGCTGATGTGGTGTGTTGTTTTGTTGTTGTGTGTCTGTGTGTGGTTGTGTGTCTGTTTTTGGTTGTGTGTCTCTGTGGTTGTGTTTGTGTGAGGTTGTAAGTTGTGTGTAATGTGTAGTTGTTTGTGGTTGCGTGCGTGTGTGTCTGTGTGTTGAGTGTGTGTGTGGTTGTATGTGTGTGTTTGTGTGTGTGTGTGATTGTGTGTCTGTGTGTTGAGTGTGTGGTTGTGTGTCTATGTGTGGTTGTGTGTCTGTGTGTTGAGTGTGTGTGTGGTTGTGTGTGTGTGTGTGTTTGTGTGTGTGTGGTTGTGTGTGTGTGTGTATGTGGTTGTGTGTCTATGTGTGGTTCACATCAACCTGTTTATGCACATGTGATGAGCATTAGTTACTCTGTATGTGTTTATACCGTGATGAATTAACATTTGACCACTTTACCATATCGCTGAATTGTATAATCTACTAAATATAGAATAATGTACCTCTAATGTATGCATGCATATGTGTCACTGAGCAAACATTGCAGACCTCCCACTCTGATCATCAGTGGCTGGGAATATTCATGCACATACTGCATCTGCTTGTGTGTGTGTGTGTGTGTGTGTGTCTCTGTGTGTGTGTCTCTGTGTGTGTGCGTGTCTGTGTGTGTGTGTGTGTGTGCGTGTATGTGTGTGTGTGTGTGTGTGTGTGGTTGTGTTCGGTTGTGTGTCTGTGTTTGGTTGTGTTCGGTTGTGTGTCTGTGTGTTGTTGTGTGTGGTTGTGTGTTGTGTGTATGTGTGTTGTGTGTGGTTGTGTGTATGTGTGTTGTGTGTGGTTGTGTGTCTGTGTGTAGCCTATATGTGAGTATGCTGTTTACTTGTTTAATGTGAATTCTGAATGATGTATGCTGAAAGCTGAATTGGGATGCTAAATGCTGTATGCTGAATGCTAAATGATGTATGCTGAATGCAGAATGCAGAATGCTAAATGCTGAATGCTAAATACTGTATGCTAAATGCTGTATGCTGTATGCTGAATGCAGAATGCCGGATGCTGAATGGGGGTGCTGAATGCCGATGCTGAGTGCTGGATGCTGAATGCCGATGCTGAGTGCTGGATGCTGAATGGGGATGCTGGATGCTGGATGCTGAATGGGGATGCTGGATGCTGGATGCTGAATGCTGATGCTGAGTGCTGGATGCTGAATGGGGATGCTGGATGCTGGATGCTGAATGGGGATGCTGGATGCTGGATGCTGAATGCCGATGCTGAGTGCTGGATGCTGAATGGGGATGCTGGATGCTGGATGCTGAATGCCGATGCTGAGT